>NC_054478.1:6018647-6263647 GCF_017639515.1 Carcharodon carcharias | reverse complement strand
AGAGACAGAGTCACACCCGGTACACTAACCAGAGAGAGAGAGAGAGAGAGTGGTTCGTGTAATGGGTGACACTCAGAGAGAGAGAGAGGGAGTCACACCCAGTACACTAACCAGAGAGAGAGAGAGACGGAGAGTCACACTCAGTACAGTAACCAGAGAGAGAATCACACCGAGTACAATAAATAGAAATTGAGAAGAGAGAGACACCCATTACACCAACCAAAGTGGGAGAGGAAGTCACATCCAGAACAGTAACCAGAGAGAGGGTGTCACACCCAGTGCACTAACCACAGAGAGAGAGTCACACCCACTACAATAACCAGAGAGAGTCACAAACAGTACACTAACCAGAGAGACAAAGACACACCCAGTACTCTAACCAGTGAGAGAAATTCAAACCCTGTATACTAACCAGAGAGAGGGAGAGCCACACCCAGTACACTAACCAGAGAGAGGGTGTCACACCCAATGCACTAACCAGAGAGACAGAGTCACACCCAGTACACTAACCAGAGAGAGAGTCACACGCAGTAAACTAACCAGATAGAGGGTGTCACACCCAGTACACTAACCAGTGAGAGAAATTCAAAACCTGTATACTAACCAGAGAGAGGGAGAGTCACACCCAGTACACTAACCAGAGAGAGGGTGTCACACCCAGTGCACTAACCAGAGAGAGAGTCACACCCAGTACACTAACCAGAGAGTGAGAGGGAGAGAGAGAGAGAGTGAGAGAGAGAGAGAGAGAGAGATAGAGAGAGAGATTGAGAGATAGAGATTGAGATAGAGAGATAGAGAGAGAGAGTGTCACCCATTACACTAACCAGTGAGAGAGGGAGTCACACCCAGTACACTAACCAGTGAGAGAGGGAGAGTCACACCCAGTACACTAACCAGAGAGAGAGAGAGAGAGAGAGAGAGAGAGAGAGGGAGATTCAGCCCGAGTACACTAACCAGAGAGAGATAGAGAGGGAGACACACAGTCACACCCAGTGCACTAACCAGAGAGTGAGGGAGAGTCACACCCAGTACACTAACCAGAGAGACAGAGTCACACCCAGTACACTAACCAGAGAGACAGAGTCACACCCAGTACACTAACCAGAGAGACAGAGTCACACCCAGTACACTAACCAGAGAGACAGAGTCACACCCAGTACACTAACCAGAGAGACAGAGTCACACCCAGTACACTAACCAGAGAGACAGAGTCACACCCAGTACACTAACCAGAGAGACAGAGTCACACCCAGTACACTAACCAGAGAGACAGAGTCACACCCAGCACACTAACCAGAGAGACAGAGTCACACCCAGTACACTAACCAGAGAGAGAGAGAGAGAGAGTGGTTCGTGTAATGGGTGACACTCAGAGAGAGAGAGACGGAGAGTCACACTCAGTACAGTAACCAGAGAGAGAATCACACCGAGTACAATAAATAGAAATTGAGAAGAGAGAGACACCCACTACACCAACCAAAGTGGGAGAGGAAGTCACATCCATAACAGTAACCAGAGAGAGGGTGTCACACCCAGTGCACTAACCACAGAGAGAGTCACACCCACTACAATAACCAGAGAGAGTCACAAACAGTACACTAACCAGAGAGACAAAGTCACACCCAGTACACTAACCAGAGAGACAGTGTCACACCCAGTACACTAACCAGTGAGAGAAATTCAAACCCTGTATACTAACCAGAGAGAGGGAGAGTCACACCCAGTACACTAACCAGAGAGAGGGTGTCACACCCAGTGCACTAACCAGAGAGACAGAGTCACACCCAGTACACTAACCAGAGAGAGAGTCACACGCAGTAAACTAACCAGATAGAGGGTGTCACACCCAATACACTAACCAGTGAGAGAAATTCAAACCCTGTATACTAACCAGAGAGAGGGAGAGTCACACCCAGTACACTAACCAGAGAGAGGGTGTCACACCCAGTGCACTAACCAGAGAGACAGAGTCACACCCAGTACACTAACCAGAGAGAGAGTCACACCCAGTACACTAACCAGAGAGTGAGAGGGAGAGAGAGAGAGAGTGAGAGAGAGAGAGAGAGAGATAGAGAGAGAGATTGAGAGATAGAGATTGAGATAGAGAGATTGAGAGAGAGAGTGTCACCCATTACACTAACCAGTGAGAGAGGGAGTCACACCCAGTACACTAACCAGTGAGAGAGGGAGAGTCACACCCAGTACACTAACCAGAGAGAGAGAGAGAGAGAGAGAGGGAGATTCAGCCCGAGTACACTAACCAGAGAGAGATAGAGAGAGAGACACACAGTCACACCCAGTGCACTAACCAGAGAGTGAGGGAGAGTCACACCCAGTACACTAACCAGAGAGACAGAGTCACACCCAGTACACTAACCAGAGAGACAGAGTCACACCCAGTACACTAACCAGAGAGACAGAGTCACACCCAGTACACTAACCAGAGAGACAGAGTCACACCCAGTACACTAACCAGAGAGACAGAGTCACACCCAGTACACTAACCAGAGAGACAGAGTGCCACCCAGTACACTAACCAGAGAGACAGAGTCACACCCAGTACACTAACCAGAGAGACAGAGTCACACCCAGTACTCTAACCAGAGAGACAGAGTCACACCCAGTACACTAACCAGAGAGACAGAGTCACACCCAGTACACTAACCAGAGAGACAGAGTCACACCCAGTACACTAACCAGAGAGACAGAGTCACACCCAGTACACTAACCAGAGAGACAGAGTCACACCCAGTACAAAAACCAGAGAGACAGAGTCACACCCAGCACACTAACCAGAGAGAGAGAGTCACACCCAGTACACTAACCAGAGAGAGAGAGAGAGAGAGTGGTTCGTGTAATGGGTGACACTCAGAGAGAGAGACGGAGAGTCACACTCAGTACAGTAACCAGATAGAGAATCACACCGAGTACAATAAATAGAAATTGAGAAGAGAGAGACACCCATTACACCAACCAAAGTGGGAGAGGAAGTCACATCCAGAACAGTAACCAGAGAGAGGGTGTCACACCCAGTGCACTAACCACAGAGAGAGAGTCACACCCACTACAATAACCAGAGAGAGTCACAAACAGTACACTAACCAGAGATACAAAGTCACACCCAGTACACTAACCAGAGAGAGAATCACACCCAGTACACAAACCAGAGAGAGAGAGAGAGAGAGAGAGACGGAGAGTCACACTCAGTACAGTAACCAGAGAGAGAATCACACCCAGTACACTAACCAGAGAGACAGAATCACTCCCAGTACACTAACCAGAGAGACAGAGTCACACCCAGTACACTCACCAGAGAGACAGAGTCACACCCAGTACACTCACCAGAGAGACAGAGTCACACCCAGTACACTCACCAGAGAGACAGAGTCACACCCAGTACACTCACCAGAGAGACAGAGTCACACCCAGTACACTCACCAGAGAGAGAGAGAGACGGAGAGTCACACTCAGTACAGTAACCAGAGAGAGAATCACACCCAGTACACTAACCAGAGAGAGAGACAGTCACACCCAGTACACTAAATAGAAAGAGAGAGAGAAAGAGAGACGCCCATTACACCAACCAGAGTGAGAGAGGAAGAGTCACATCCAGAACAGTAACCAGAGAGAGGGTGTCACAACCAGTGCACTAACCAGTGAGAGAGAGAGGGAGATTCACACCCAGTACACTTACCAGAGAGAGAGGGAGAGTCAGATCCATTACACTCACCAGAGAGAGAGAGAGAGAGAGAGATAGAGAGAGAGGGAGAATCACATGCAGTACACTAACCAGAGAGATAGAGTCACACCCAGTGCACTAACTAGAGTGAGAGGGATGTTCACACCCATTACACTGACCTGAGAGAGGGAAGGATAACCCAGTACACTGAGCAGAGAGAGGGAGAGAGAGAGAATGTCACCCATTACACTAACCAGAGAGAGAGGGAGTCACACCCAGTACACTAACCAGAGAGGGAGGGAAAGTCACACTCAGTACAGTAACCAGAGAGAGAATCACACCCAGTACACTAACCAGAGATAGAGGGAGTGTCATAACCACTACACTCAACAGAGAGAGAGAGAGAGAGAGAGAGAAGGGAGAATCACATGCCGTACACTAACCAGAGACAGAGGGAGAGTCACACCCTGTAGATTAACCAGAGACAGAGGGAGAGTCACACCCTGTACAGTAACCAGAGAGAGGGAGTGTCACACCCAGTACACTAACAAGAGAGAGAGGGAGGGAGAGTTACACCTAGTACATTAACCATGGAGGGGGAGAGTCAAACCAGTACTCAAACCAAAGAGAGAGATAGGGAGAGTCACATCCAGTACACTAACCAAAGTGAGAGGGAGGGTCACACACAGTAGACTGACCAGAGAGAGGGAGGGATCACCCAGTACACTGAGCAGAGAGAGAGAGAGAGAGAGAGATTGAGAGATAAAGATTGAGATAGAGAGATAGAGAGAGAGAATGTCACCCATTACACTAACCAGTGAGAGAGGGAGTCACACCCAGTACACTAAGAGAGAGAGAGAGAGAGGGAGATTCAGCCCGAGTACACTAACGAGAGAGAGAGAGACACACAGTCACACCCAGTGCACTAACCAGAGAGTGAGGGAGAGTCACACCCAGTACACTAACCAGAGAGACAGAGTCACACCCAGTACACTAACCAGAGAGACAGAGTCACACCCAGTACACTCACCAGAGAGACAGAGTCACACCCAGTACACTCACCAGAGAGACAGAGTCACACCCAGTACACTCACCAGAGAGACAGAGTCACACCCAGTACACTCACCAGAGAGACAGAGTCACACCCAGTACACTCACCAGAGAGACAGAGTCACACCCAGTACACTCACCAGAGAGACAGAGTCACACCCAGTACACTCACCAGAGAGACAGAGTCACACCCAGTACACTCACCAGAGAGACAGAGTCACACCCAGTACACTCACCAGAGAGACAGAGTCACACCCAGTACACACACCAGAGAGACAGAGTCACACCCAGTACACACACCAGAGAGACAGAGTCACACCCAGTACACTCACCAGAGAGACAGAGTCACACCCAGTACACTCACCAGAGAGACAGAGTCACACCCAGTACACTAACAAGAGAGACAGAGTCACACCCAGTACACTCACCAGAGAGACAGAGTCACACCCAGTACACTCACCAGAGAGACAGAGTCACACCCAGTACACTCACCAGAGAGACAGAGTCACACCCAGTACACTCACCAGAGAGACAGAGTCACACCCAGTACACTCACCAGAGAGACAGAGTCACACCCAGTACACTCACCAGAGAGACAGAGTCACACCCAGTACACTCACCAGAGAGAGAGAGAGAGAGAGAGAGAGAGAGAGAGTGGTTCGTGTAATGGGTGACACTCAGAGAGGGAGTCACACCCAGTACACTAACCAGAGAGAGAGAGAGACAGTCACACCCAGTACACTAAATAGAAAGGAAGAGAGAGACACCCATTAAACCAACCAAAGTGGGAGAGGAAGTCACATCCAGAACAGTAACCAGAGAGAGGGTGTCACACCCAGTGCACTAACCAGAGAGAGAGTGAGAGTCACACCCAGAGCACTAACCAGTGAGAGAGAGAGAGGGAGATTCTCACCCAGTAAACTAACCAGAGAGATAGAGTCACACCCAGTACACTGACCAGAGAGGGAGGGAGAGTCACACCCAGTACACTAACCACAGAGAGAAAGATAGAGTCACATCCAGTACACTAACCAGTGAGAGAGAGAGGGAGATTCACACCCAGTACACTAACCAGAGAGAGAGGTAGAGTCAGACCCATTACACTCACCAGAGAGAGAGAGAGAGAGAGAGGGAGGATCACATGCAGTACACTAACCAGAGAGATAGAGTCACACCCAGTACACTAACCAGAGTGAGAGGGAGGTTCACACCCATTACACTGACCTGAGAGAGGGAAGGATACCCAGTACACTGAGCAGAGAGAGGGAGAGAGAGAGAATATCACCCATTACACTAACCAGAGAGAGAGAGGGAGGGAGAGTCACACTCCGTACAGTAACCAGAGAGAGAATCACACCCAGTACACTAACCAGAGACAAAGGGAGAGTCACACCCTGTACAGTAACCAGAGAGAGAGAGAGAGAGGGAGAATCACATGCAATACACTAACCAGAGAGAGAATTACACCCAGTACACTAAGTAGCGAGGGGGAGGGAGTGTCACACCCAGTACACTAACCAGAGAGAGAGAGAGAGAGAGACCCATTACACCAACCAGAGGGAGAGAGGAAAAGTCACACCCAGTACACTAACCGGAGAGAGAGAAGCAGAGTCATACCCAGTACACTAACCAGAGTGAGAGGGAGGTTCACACACATTACACTGACCTGAGAGAGGGAAGGATAACCCAGTACACTGAGCAGAGAGAGGGAGAAAGAAAGAATGTCACCCATTACACTAACCAGAGAGAGAGAGTCACACCCATTGCACTAACCAGAGAGACAGATTCACACCCAGTACACTCACCAGAGAGACAGAGTCACACCCAGTACACTCACCAGAGAGACAGAGTCACACCCAGTACACTCACCAGAGAGACAGAGTCACACACAGTACACTCACCAGAGAGACAGAGTCACACACAGTACACTCACCAGAGAGACAGAGTCACACCCAGTACTCTCATCAGAGAGACAGAGTCACACCCAGTACACTCACCGGAGAGACAGAGTCACACCCAGTACAGTCACCAGAGAGACAGACTCACACCCAGTACACTCACCAGAGAGACAGAGTCACACCCAGTACACTCACCAGAGAGAGAGAGAGACAGTCACACCCAGTACACTAAATAGAAAGAGAGTAGAGAGAGACACCCATTACACCAACCAAAGTGGGAGTGGAAGTCACATCCAGAACAGTAACCAGAGAGAGGGTGTCACACCCAGTGCACTAACCAGAGAGAGAGTGAGAGTCACACCCAGAGCACTAACCAGTGAGAGAGAGAGGGAGATTCTCACCCAGTACACTAACCAGAGAGATAGAGTCACACCCAGTACACTGACCAGAGAGGGAGGGAGAGTCACACCCAGTACACTAACCACAGAGAGAGAGGGAGAGTCACATCCAGTACACTAACCAGTGAGAGAGAGAGGGAGATTCACACCCAGTACACTAACCAGAGAGAGAGGTAGAGTCAGACCCATTACACTCACCAGAGAGACAGAGTCAGACCCAGTACACTCACCAGAGAGACAGAGTCACACCCAGTACACTCACCAGAGAGACAGAGTCACACCCAGTACACTCACCAGAGAGACAGAGTCACACCCAGTACACTCACCAGAGAGACAGAGTCACACCCAGTACACTCACCAGAGAGACAGAGTCACACCCAGTACACTCACCAGAGAGACAGAGTCACACCCAGTACACTCACCAGTGAGACAGAGTCACACCCAGTACACTCACCAGAGAGACAGAGTCACACTCAGTACAGTAACCAGAGAGAGAATCAACCCAGTACACTAACCAGAGACAAAGGGAGAGTCACACCCTGTACAGTAACCAGAGAGAGAGAGAGAGAGAGGGAGAATCACATGCAATACACTAACCAGAGAGATAGAGTTACACCCAGTAAACTAACTAGCGAGGGGGAGGGAGTGTCACACCCAGTACACTAACCAGAGAGAGAGAGAGAGAGACCCATTACACCAACCAGAGGGAGAGAGGAAAAGTCACACCCAGTACACTAACCGGAGAGAGAGAAGCAGAGTCATACCCAGTACACTAACCAGAGAGACAGAGTCACACCCAGCACACTAACCAGAGAGGGAGCAGGGAGTCATACCCAGTACACTAACCAGAGAGACTGAATCACTCCCAGTACACTAACCAGAGACAGAGGCACACCCTGTGCACTAACCAGAGGGAGAGAGGGAGAGTCACACCCTGTACAATAACCAGAGAGAAAGCAGGGAGTCATATCCAGTACATTAACCAAAGAGAGAGAGAGAGAGGGACAGAAAGAGTTACACCCAGTACACTAACCAGAGAGAGATAGAGGTAGAGTCACATAATGTACAGTAACGAGAAATAGATGGAGAGTCCCACCCAGTGCACTAACCAGAGAGACAGAGTCCCACCCAGTGCACTAACCAGAGTGACAGACTCCTACCCAGTACACTAACCAGAGAGACAGAGTCACACCCAGTACACTAACCAGAGAGACAGAGTCACACCCAGTACACTAACCAGAGAGTGAGAGTCACACCCAGTACACTAACCAGAGAGAGAGGGAGAGTCACAAACAGTACCCTTACTAGAGAAAGAGGGATAGTAACACCCAGTACACTAACAAGAGAGGAGGAGAGAGAGAGTGAGTGAGAGTGAGTGAGAGTGAGTGAGAGTGAGTGAGAGTGAGTGAGAGTGAGTGAGAGTGAGTGAGAGTGAGTGAGAGTGAGTGAGAGTGAGTGAGAGTGAGTGAGAGTGAGTGAGAGTGAGTGAGAGTGAGTGAGAGTGAGTGAGAGTGAGTGAGAGTGAGTGAGAGTGAGTGAGAGTGAGTGAGAGTGAGTGAGAGTGAGTGAGAGTGAGTGAGTGAGAGTGAGTGAGAGTGAGTGAGTGAGAGTGAGTGAGAGTGAGAGAGAGTGAGAGAGAGTGAGAGAGAGTGAGAGAGAGTGAGAGAGAGTGAGAGAGAGTGAGAGAGAGTGAGAGAGAGTGAGAGAGAGTGAGAGAGAGTGAGAGTGTCACCCAGTACACTAACCAGAGAGATAGAGACTGTCACCAAGTACATTAACCAGAGAGACAGAGTCACACCCAGTAAACTGAACATCGAGACAGAGTCACACCCAGTAGACTAACCAGAGAGACAGAGTCACACCCAGTAGACTAACCAGAGAGACAGAGTCACACCCAGTAGACTAACCAGAGAGACAGAGTCACACCCAGTAGACTAACCAGAGAGACAGAGTCACACCCAGAACCCTCACCAGAGAGACAGAGTCACACCCAGTACACTAACCAGAGTGAGAGTGCCACACCCAGTACACTAACCAGAGAGACAGAGTCACTCCCAGTACACTAACCTAAGAGACAGAGTCACTCCCAGTACACTAACCAGAGAGACAGAGTCACACTCAGTACACTAACCAGAGAGACAGAGTCACACCCAGTACAATAACCAGAGATACAGAGTCACACCCAGTACACTAACCAGAGAGACGGAGTCACAACCAGTACACTAAAAAGAGAGACAGAGTCACACCCAGTACACTAACCAGAGAGACAGAGTCACACCCAGTACACTAAAAAGAGAGACAGAGTCACACCCAGTACACTAACCAGAGAGATAGATTCACACCCAGTACACTAACCAGAGAGACAGAGTCACACCCAGTACATTAACAGAGAGACAGAGTCACACCCAGTGCACTAACCAGAGAGACAGCGTCACACCCAGTACACTTACCAGAGAGACAGAGACACACCCAGTACACTAACCAGAGAGAATTAGTCACACCCAGTACACTAACCAGAGAGACTTAGTCACACCCAGTACACTAACCAGAGAGAGAGTCACTCCCAGTACTCTAACCAGAGAGACGGAGTAACACCCAGTACACTAACCAGAGAGACAGAATCACACACAGTACACTAACCAGAGAGACTGAATCACACCCAGTACACTAACAAGAGAGTCTGAATCACACCCAGTATACTAACAAGAGAGACTGAATCACACCCAATAGACTAACCAGAGAGAGGGAGTGACACACCCAGTACTATAACCAGAGACAGAGTTACACCCGGTATATTAACCAGAGACAGAGTCACAACCTGTGCACTAACCAGAGAGAGAGGGAAAGTCGCACCCAGAACACAGAGAGAGGGGGTGTCACACCTAGTACACTAACCAGAGAGAGTGAGTGAGACAGTCAGACCAAGGACAGGAACCAAAGACAGAGGGACACACCAGTACACTAAGCAATGAGGGGGGGTTTAACACCCAGTACACTAACCAGAGACAGAGAGAGTGACACCTTGTGCACTAACCAGAGAGAGAGAGAGAGGGAGAGTCACACCCAGTACAATAACCAGAGAGAGTGAGTGATAGAGTCACACCCAGTTCACAAACCAGAGAGAGGGAGGAAATGTAACAACCAGAAAACTAACCAGAGTGAGAGAGAGAGAGGGACAGACAGAGTCACACAAAGAACACTACCCAGAGAGATATAGAGGTAGAGTCACATACTGTACAGTAACGAGAGAGAGAGGGAGAGTCCCACCCAGTGCATTATCCAGAGTGTCCAACCCAGTGCACTAACCAGAGAGATAGATTCACACCCAGTACACTAACCAGAGAGACAGAGTCACACCCAGTACACTAACCAGAGAGACAGAGTCACACCCAGTACACTAACCAGAGAGACAGAGTCACACCCAGTACACTAACCAGAGAGACAGAGTCACACCCATTACACTAACCAGAGAGACAGAGTCACACCCACTACACTCACCAGAGAGACAGAGGCACACCCAGTACACTCACCAGAGAGACGGAGTCACTCCCAGTAAACTAACGAGAGACGGAGTCACTCCCAGAACTCTCACCAGAGGGACGGAGTCACTCCCAGTACACTAACCAGAGAGACTGAATCAGACACAGTACACTAACCAGAGAGACTGAATCACACCCAGTACACTAACCAGAGAGAGGGAGTGACACACCAGGTACACTAACCAGAGACAGAGTCACACCCGGTATATTAACCAGAGACAGATTCACACCCGGTATATTAACCAGAGACAGAGTCACAACCTGTGCACTAACCAGAGAGAGAGGGAAAGTCGCACCCAGAACACAGAGAGAGGGGGTGTCACACCTAGTACACTAACCAGAGAGAGTGAGTGAGACAGTCAGACCAAGGACAGGAACCAGAGAAAGACAGAGGGACACACCAGTACACTAAGCAATGAGGGTGGGTTTAACACCCAGTACAATAACCGGAGACAGAGAGAGTGACACCTTGTGCACCAACCAGAGAGAGAGAGAGGGAGAGTCACACCCAGTACAATAACCAGAGAGAGTGAGTGAGAGAGTCACACCCAGTTCACAAACCAGAGAGAGGGAGGAAGAGTAACACCCAGAACACTAACCAGAGTGAGAGAGAGAGAGAGGGACAGACAGATTCACACAAAGTACACTAACCAGAGAGAGATAGAGGTAGAGTCACATACTGTACAGTAACGAGAGAGAGAGGGAGAGTCCCACCCAGTGCATTATCCAGAGATAGTGTCCAACCCAGTGCACGAACCAGAGAGACAGAGTCCCACCCAGTGCACTAACCACAGAGACAGATTCCCACCCAGTACATTAACCAGAGAGACAGAGTTACACCCAGTACACTAACCAGAGAGACAGAGTCACACACAGTACACTAACCAGAGAGACAGAGTCACACCCAGTACACTAACCAGAGAGACAGAGTCACACCCAGTACATTAACCAGAGAGACAGAGTCACACCCAGTATACTAACCAGAGCGACAGCGTTACACCCAGTACACTGACCAGTGAGAGGGAGGCAGAGTCACACCCAGAACAATAACCAGAAAGGGAGAGGGAGTCTCAGCCAGTACACTAACCGGAAAGAGGGAGAGGGAGAGTCACACCCAGTACACTAACCTGAGAGACAACGTCACAACAAGAACACTAACCAAAGAGACATAAACAAACCAAGCACACTAACCAGAGAGACTGAATCACGCCCAGTACACTAACCAGAGACACTGAATCAATCCAAGTACACTAACCAGAGACACTGAATCATACCGAGTACACTAACCAGAGAAACTGAATCACACCCAGTCCACTAACCAGAGACACTGAATCACACCCAGTACACTAACCAGAGAGACTGAATAACACCCAGTACACTAACCAGAGAGACTGAATCACACCCAATACAATAACCAGAGAGGATGAATCACAGCCAGTACACTAACCAGAGAGACAGAGTCACACCCAGTACACTAACCAGAGAGACAGAGTCACACCCAGTACACTAACCAGAGAGACAGAGTCACACCCAGTACACTAACCAGAGAGACAGAGTCACACCCAGTACACTAACCAGAGAGACAGAGTCACACCCAGTACACTAACCAGAGAGACAGAGTCACAACCAGTACACTAACCAGAGAGACTGAATCACACCCAATGCACTAACCAGAGAGACAGAGTCACACCCAGTACACTAACCAGAGAGACAGAGTCACACCCAGTACACTAACCAGAGAGACAGAGTCACACCCAGTACACTAACCAGAGAGACAGAGTCACACCCAGTAAACTAACCAGAGAGACAGAGTCACACCCAGTACAATAACCAGAGAGATAGAGTCACACCCAGTACACTAACCAGAGAGACAGAGTCACACCCAGTACACTAACCAGAGAGACAGAGTCACACCCAGTACACTAACCAGAGAGTCAGAGTCAAACCCAGTACACTAACCAGAGAGACAGAATCACACCCAGTACACTAACCAGAGAGACAGAGTCACACCCAGTACATTAACCAGAGAGTCAGATTCACACCCAGTACACTAACCAGAGAGAGAGTCACACGCATTACATTAACCGGAGAGACAGTCTCACACCCAGTTCACTTAACAGAGAGACAGAGTCACACCCAGTACACTAACCAGACAGACAAGTCACACCCAGTACACTAACCAGAGAGTCTGAATCACAACCAGTACACTAACCAGAGAGTCTGAATCACACCCAATGCACTAACCAGACAGACAGAATCACACCCAGTACACTAACCAGGGAGACTGAATCACACCCAGTACACTAACCAGAGAGAATGAATCACACACAATGCACTAACCAGAGAGACTGAATCACACCCAATGCACTAGCCAGAGAGACAGAATCCCACCCAGTACACTTACCAGAGAGACATAGTCACACCCAGTACACTAACCAGAGAGACAGAGTCACACCCTGTACACTAACCAGAGAAACAGAGTCACACCCAGTACACTTACCAGAGAGAGAGTCACTCCCAGTACTCTAACCATAGAGACGGAGTAACACCCAGTACACTAACCAGAGAGACAGAGTACCACCCAATGCACTAACCAGAGAGAAAGAGTCCCACCCAGTGCACTAACCACAGAGACAGAGTCACACCCAGTACATTAACCAGAGAGACAGAGTCACACCCAGTACACTAACCAGAGACACAGAGTGACACCCAGTGCACTAACCAGAGAGACAGAGTCACACCCAGTGCACTTACCAGAGAGACAGAGACACACCCAGTACACTAACCAGAGAGACAGAGTCACACCCAGTGCACTTACCAGAGAGACAGAGACACACCCAGTACACTAACCAGAGAGACAGTGTCGCACCCAGTACACTAACCAGTGAGAGAAATTCAAACCCTGTATACTAACCAGAGAGAGGGAGAGTCACACCCAGTACACTAACCAGAGAGAGGGTGTCACACCCAGTGCACTAACCAGAGAGACAGAGTCACACCCAGTACACTAACCAGAGAGAGAGTCACACGCAGTAAACTAACCAGATAGAGGGTGTCACAGCCAGTACATTAACCAGCGAGAGAGGGAGAGAGAGTCACACCCTGTACACTAACCAGAGAGAGAGAGAGGGATAGAGAGAGAGCGAGTGTGGTTAGTGTAATGGGTGACACTCAGAGAGAGAGGGAGGCACACCCAGTACACTAACCAGAGAGAGAGATAGAGAGAGAGAGGGAGAATCACATGCAGTACACTCACCAGAGAGAGAGAGAGAGAGAGTGAGTGAGAGATTGGTTAGTGTAATGGGTGACACTCAGAGAGGGAGTCACACCCAGTACACTAACCAGAGAGAGAATCACACCCAGTACACTAACCAGAGAGAGAGAGAGAGACGGAGAGTCACACTCAGTACAGTAACCAGAGAGAGAATCACACCCAGTACACTAACCAGAGAGAGAGAGAGAGACGGAGAGTCACACTCAGTACAGTAACCAGAGAGAGAATCACACCCAGTACACTAACCAGAGAGAAAGAATCACACCCAGTACACTAACCAGAGAGACAGAGTCACACCCAGTACACTCACCAGAGAGACAGAGTCACACCCAGTACACTCACCAGAGAGACAGAGTCACACCCAGTACACTCACCAGAGAGACAGAGTCACACCCAGTACACTCACCAGAGAGACAGAGTCACACCCAGTAAACTCACCAGAGAGAGAGAGAGACGGAGAGTCACACTCAGTACAGTGACCAGAGAGAGAATCACACCCAGTACACTAACCAGAGAGAGAGAGACAGTCACACCCAGTACACTAAATAGAAAGAGAGAGAGAAAGAGAGACGCCCATTACACCAACCAGAGTGAGAGAGGAAGAGTCACATCCAGAACAGTAACCAGAGATAGGGTGTCACACCCAGTGCACTAACCAGAGAGAGAGTGCGAGTCACACCCAGAGCACTAACCAGTGAGAGAGAGAGGGAGATTCACACCCAGTACACTTACCAGAGAGAGAGGGAGAGTCAGATCCATTACACTCACCAGAGAGAGAGAGAGAGAGAGAGAGATAGAGAGAGAGGGAGAATCACATGCAGTACACTAACCAGAGAGATAGAGTCACACCCAGTTCACTAGAGTGAGAGGGATGTTCACACCCATTACACTGACCTGAGAGAGGGAAGGATAACCCAGTACACTGAGCAGAGAGAGGGAGAGAGAGAGAATGGCACCCATTACACTAACCAGAGAGAGAGGGAGTCACACCCAGGACACTAACCAGAGAGGGAGGGAAAGTCACACTCAGTACAGTAACCAGAGAGAGAATCACACCCAGTACACTGACCAGAGATAGAGGGAGTGTCATAACCACTACACTCACCAGAGAGAGAGAGAGAGAGAAGGGAGAATCACATGCAGTACACTAACCAGAGACAGAGGGAGAGTCACACCCTGTAGATTAACCAGAGACAGAGGGAGAGTCACACCCTGTACAGTAACCAGAGAGAGGGAATGTCACACCCAGTACACTAACAAGAGAGAGAGGGAGGGAGAGTTACACCTAGTACATTAACCATGGAGGGGGAGAGTCAAACCAGTACTCAAACCACAGAGAGAGAGATAGGGAGAGTCACATCCAGTACACTAACCAAAGTGAGAGGGAGGGTCACACACAGTAGAATGACCAGAGAGAGGGAGGGACCACACAGTACACTGAGCAGAGAGAGAGAGAGAGAGAGAGAGATTGAGAGATAGAGATTGAGATAGAGAGATAGAGAGAATGTCACCCATTACACTAACCAGAGGGAGAGGGAGTCACACCCAGTACACTAACAAGAGAGAGAGAGAGAGAGGGAGATTCAGCCCGAGTACACTAACGAGAGAGAGAGAGACACGCAGTCACACCCAGTGCACTAACCAGAGAGTGAGGGAGAGTCACACCCAGTACACTCACCAGAGAGACAGAGTCACACCCAGTACACTCACCAGAGAGACAGAGTCACACCCATACACTAAGAGATAGACAGAGTCACACCTAGTATACTCACCAGAGAGAGAGAGTAACACCCAGTACACTCACCAGAGAGACAGAGTCACAAACAGTACACTCATCAGAGAGACAGAGTCACACCCAGTACACTCACCAGAGAGACAGAGTCACACCCAGTACACTCACCAGAGAGACAGAGTCACACCCAGTACACTCACCAGAGAGACAGAGTCACACCCAGTACACTCAGAGAGACAGAGTCACACCCAGTCCACTCACAAGAGAGACAGAGTCACACCCAGTACACTCACCAGAGAGACAGAGTCACACCCAGTACACTCACCAGAGAGACAGAGTCACACCCAGTACACTCACCAGAGAGAGAGAGAGAGAGACAGAGTGGTTCGTGTAATGGGTGACACTCAGAGAGAGAGGGAGTCACACCCAGTACACTAACCAGATAGAGAGAGAGACAGTCACACCCAGTACACTAAATAGAAAGAGAGTAGAGAGAGACACCCATTACACCAACCAAAGTGGGAGGGGAAGTCACATCCAGAACAGTAACCAGAGAGAGGGTGTCACACCCAGTGCACTAACCAGAGAGAGAGTGAGAGTCACACCCAGAACAATAACCAGTGAGAGAGAGAGGGAGATTCTCACCCAGTAAACTAACCAGAGAGATAGAGTCACACCCAGTACACTGACCAGAGAGGGAGGGAGAGTCACACCCAGTACACTAACCACAGAGAGAGAGGGAGAGTCACATCCAGTACACCAACCAGTGAGAGAGAGAGGGAGATTCACACCCAGTACACTAACCAGAGAGAGAGGTAGAGTCAGACCCATTACACTCACCAGAGAGAGAGAGAGAGAGAGAGAGAGAGGGAGGATCACATGCAGTACACTAACCAGAGAGATAGAGGCACACCCAGTACACTAACCAGAGTGAGAGGGAGGTTCACACCCATTACACTGACCTGAGAGAGGGAAGGATACCCAGTACACTGAGCAGAGAAAGGGAGAGAGAGAGAGAATATCACCCATTACACTAACCAGAGAGAGAGGGAGTCACACCCAGTACACTAACCAGAGAGAGAGAGGGAGGGAGAGTCACACTCAGTACAGTAACCAGAGAGAGAATCACACCCAGTACACTAACCAGAGACAAAGGGAGAGTCACGCCCTGTACAGTAACCAGAGAGAGAGAGAGAGGGAGAATCACATGCAATACACTAACCAGAGAGATAGAGTTACACCCAGTAAACTAACTAGCGAGGGGGAGGGAGTGTCACACCAAGTACACTAACCAGAGAGAGAGAGAGAGAGAGAGAGACCCATTACACCAACCAGAGGGAGAGAGGAAAAGTCACACCCAGCACACTAACCAGAGAGGGAGCAGGGAGTCATACCCAGTACACTAACCAGAGAGACTGAATCACTCCCAGTACACTAACCAGAGACAGAGGCACACCCTGTGCACGAACCAGAGAGAGAGAGGGAGAGTCACACCCTGTACAATAACCAGAGAAAGCAGGGAGTCATATCCAGTACATTAACCAAAGAGAGAGAGAGAGAGAGGGACAGATAGAGTTACACCCAGTACACTAACCAGAGAGAGATAGAGGTAGAGTCACATAATGTACAGTAACGAGAAATAGATGGAGAGTCCCACCCAGTGCACTAACCAGAGAGACAGAGTCCCACCCAGTGCACTAACCAGAGTGACAGACTCCCACCCAGTGCACTAACCAGAGAGACAGAGTCCCACCCAGTGCACTAACCAGAGTGACAGACTCCCACCCAGTGCACTAACCAGAGTGACAGACTCCCACCCAGTACACTAACCAGAGAGACAGAGTCACACCCAGTACACTAACCAGAGAGACAGAGTCACACCCAGTACACTAACCAGAGAGACAGAGTCACACCCAGTACACTAACCAGAGAGACAGAGTCACACCCGGTACACTAACCAGAGAGACAGAGTCACACCCAGTACACTAACCAGAGAGTGAGAGTCACACCCAGTACACTAACCAGAGAGTGAGAGTCACACCCAGTACACTAACCAGAGAGTGAGAGGGAGAGTCACAAACAGTACCCTTACTAGAGAAAGAGGGATAGTAACACCCAGTACACTAACAAGAGAGAGAGGAGGAGAGAGAGAGTGAGAGAGAGTGAGAGAGAGTGAGAGAGAGTGAGAGAGAGTGAGAGAGAGTGAGAGAGAGTGAGAGAGAGTGAGAGAGAGTGAGAGAGAGTGAGAGAGAGTGAGAGAGAGTGAGAGAGAGTGAGAGAGAGTGAGAGAGAGTCAGAGAGAGTCAGAGAGAGTCAGAGAGAGTCAGAGAGAGTCAGAGAGAGTCAGAGAGAGTCAGAGAGAGTCAGAGAGAGTCAGAGAGAGTCAGAGAGAGTCAGAGAGAGTCAGAGAGAGTCAGAGAGAGTCAGAGAGAGAGTGAGAGAGAGTGAGAGAGAGTGAGAGAGAGTGAGAGAGAGTGAGAGAGAGTGAGAGAGTGAGAGAGTGAGAGAGTGAGAGAGTGAGAGTGTCACCCAGTACACTAACCAGAGAGATAGAGACTGTCACCAAGTACATTAACCAGAGAGACAGAGTCACACCCAGTAAAATAAACATCGAGACAGAGTCACACCCAGTACACTAACCAGAGAGACAGAGTCACACCCAGTACACTAACCAGAGAGTCAGAGTCACACCCAGTACACTAACCAGAGAGAAGAGTCACACACAGTACACTAACCAGAGAGACAGAGTCACACCCAGTACACTAAACAGAGAGACAGAGTCACACCCAGTACACTAACCAGAGAAAAACTGAGAGTCACACCCTGTACAGTAACCAGAGAAAGAGAGAGAGGGACAATCACATGCAATACACTAACCAGAGAGATAGAGTTACACCCAGTAAACTAACTAGCGAGGGGGAGGGAGTGTCACACCCAGCACACTAACCAGAGAGGGAGCAGGGAGTCATACCCAGTACACTAACCAGAGAGACTGAATCACTCCCAGTACACTAACCAGAGACAGAGGCACACCCTGTGCACTAACCAGAGAGAGAGAGGGAGAGTCACACCCTGTACAATAACCAGAGAGAAAGCAGGGAGTCATATCCAGTACATTAACCAAAGAGAGAGAGAGAGAGAGAGGGACAGACAGAGTTACACCCAGTACACTAACCAGAGAGAGATAGAGGTAGAGTCACATAATGTACAGTAACGAGAAATAGATGGAGAGTCCCACCCAGTACACTAACCAGAGAGACAGAGTCACACCCAGTACACTAACCAGAGAGACAGAGTCACACCCAGTACACTAACCAGAGAGTGAGAGTCACACCCAGTACACTAACCAGAGAGTGAGAGGGAGAGTCACAAACAGTACCCTTACTAGAGAAAGAGGGATAGTAACACCCAGTACACTAACAAGAGAGAGAGGAGGAGAGAGAGAGTGAGAGAGAGTGAGAGAGAGTGAGAGAGAGTGAGAGAGAGTGAGAGAGAGTGAGAGAGAGTGAGAGAGAGTGAGAGAGAGTGAGAGAGAGTGAGAGAGAGTGAGAGAGAGTGAGAGAGAATGAGAGAGAGTGAGAGAGAGTGAGAGAGAGTGAGAGAGAGTGAGAGAGAGTGAGACAGAGTGAGAGAGAGTGAGAGAGAGTGAGAGAGAGTGAGAGAGAGTGAGAGAGAGTGAGAGAGAGTGAGAGAGTGAGAGAGAGTGAGAGAGAGTGAGAGAGAGTGAGAGAGAGTGAGAGAGAGTGAGAGAGAGTGAGAGTGAGTGAGAGTGTCACCCAGTACACTAACCAGAGAGATAGAGACTGTCACCAAGTACATTAACCAGAGAGACAGAGTCAAACCCATTAAACTAAACATCGAGACAGAGTCACACCCAGTAGACTAACCAGAGAGACAGAGTCACACCCAGTAGACTAACCAGAGAGACAGAGTCACACCCAGTAGACTAACCAGAGAGACAGAGTCACACCCAGTAGACTAACCAGAGAGACAGAGTCACACCCAGAACCCTCACCAGAGAGACAGTGTCACACCCAGTACACTAACCAGAGAGTCAGAGTCACACCCAGTACACTAACCAGAGAGAAGAGTCACACCCAGTACACTAACCAGAGAGACAGAGTCACACCCAGTACACTAACCAGAGAGACAGAGTCACACCCAGAACCCTCACCTGAGAGACAGAGTCACACCCAGTACACTAACCAGAGAGTCAGAGACACACCCAGTACACTAACCAGAGAGAAGAGTCACACCCAGTACACTAACCAGAGAGACAGAGTCACACCCAGTACACTAACCAGAGAGACAGAGTAACACCCAGTACACTAACCAGAGAGAGAGAGTCACACCCAGTATACTAACCGGAGAGACAGAGTCACACCCAGTACACTAACCAGAGAGACAGAGTGACACCCAGTACACTAACCAGAGAGTCAGAGTCACACCCAGTACACTAACCAGAGAGACAGAGTCACACCCAGTACACTAACCAGAGAGACAGAGTCACACTCAGTACACTAACCAGAGAGACAGAATCACACCCAGTACACTAACCAGAGAGACAGAGTCGCACCCAGTACACTAACCAGAGAGACAGAGTCACACCCAGTACACTAACCAGAGAGACAGAGTCACACCCAGTACACTAACCAGAGAGACAGAGTCACACCCAGTAGACTAACCAGAGAGACAGAGTCACACCCAGTGCACTAACCAGAGAGACAGAGAAACACCCAGTACACTAAAAAGAGAGACAGAGTCACACCCAAGACACTAACCAGAGAGTCAGAGTCACACCCAGTACACTAACCAGAGAGACAGACTCACAACCAGTACACGAACCAGAGAGACAGAGTCACAACCAGTACACGAACCAGAGAGACAGAGTCACACCAAGTACACTAACCAGTGAGAAGAGTCACACCCAGTACACTAACCAGAGAGACAGAGTCACACCCAGTACACTAACAAGAGAGACAGAGTCACACCCAGTACACTCACCGGAGAGACAGAGTCACACCCAGTACACTAACCAGAGAGACAGAGTCACACTCAGTACACTAACCAGAGAGGCAGAGTAACACCCAGTGCACTAACAAGAGAGACAGTCTCACACACAGTACAGTAACCAGAGTGACAGATTTTCACACCCTGTTCACTAAACACAGAGAGAGGGTGAGTCACACCCAGTAAATTAACCAGAGAGACAGATTCACACCCAGTACACTAACCAGAGAGACAGATTCACACCCAGTACACTAACCAGAGAGACAGAGTCACACCCAGTACACTAACCAGAGAGACAGATTCACACCCAACACACTAACCAGAGAGACAGAGTCACAACCTGTACACTTACCAGAGAGACAGAGACACACCCACTACACTAACCAGAGAGACAGAGTCACACCAGGTACACTAACCAGAGAGTGAGAGGGAGAGTCACACACAGTACACTAACAAGAGCGAGAGGAGGAGAGAGAGAGAGAGTGAGAGTGAGTGTGAGACTGAGACTGAGAGTGAGAGAGTGTCAACCAGTACACTAACCAGAGAGATAGAGACTGTCACCAAGTACATTAACCAGAGGGAGAAAGTCACTCCCAGTGCACTAACCAGAGAGAAAGAGTCACAGCCAATGCACTAACCAGAGAGACAGAGTCACACCCAGTACACTAACCAGAGAGACAGAGTCACACCCAGTACACTAACCAGAGAGACAGAGTCACACCCAGTACACTAACCAGAGAGACAGAGTCACACCCAGTACACTAACCAGAGAGACAGAGGCAAACCCTGTACACTAACCAGAGAGTGAGAGGGAGAGTCACAAACAGTTCCCTTTACTAGAGAAAGAGGGATAGTAACACCCAGTACACTAACAAGAGAGAGAGGAGGAGAGAGAGAGTGAGAGAGAGTGAGAGAGAGTGAGAGAGAGCGAGAGAGAGCGAGAGAGAGCGAGAGAGAGCGAGAGAGAGCGAGAGAGAGCGAGAGAGAGCGAGAGAGAGCGAGAGAGAGCGAGAGAGAGCGAGAGAGAGCGAGAGAGAGCGAGAGAGAGCGAGAGAGAGCGAGAGAGAGCGAGAGAGAGCGAGAGAGAGCGAGAGAGAGCGAGAGAGAGCGAGAGAGAGCGAGAGAGAGCGAGAGAGAGCGAGAGAGAGCGAGAGAGAGCGAGAGAGAGCGAGAGAGAGCGAGAGAGAGCGAGAGAGAGCGAGAGAGAGCGAGAGAGAGCGAGAGAGAGCGAGAGAGAGCGAGAGAGAGCGAGAGAGAGCGAGAGAGAGCGAGAGAGAGCGAGAGAGAGCGAGAGAGAGCGAGAGAGAGCGAGAGAGAGCGAGAGAGAGCGAGAGAGTGCGAGAGAGAGCGAGAGAGAGCGAGAGAGAGCGAGAGAGAGCGAGAGAGAGCGAGAGAGAGCGAGAGAGAGCGAGAGAGAGCGAGAGAGAGCGAGAGAGAGCGAGAGAGAGCGAGAGAGAGCGAGAGAGAGCGAGAGAGAGTGAGAGAGAGTGAGAGAGAGTGAGAGAGAGTGACAGTGTCACCCAGTACACTAACCAGAGAGATAGAGACTGTCACCAAGTACATTAACCAGAGAGACAGAGTCACACCCAGTAGACTAACCAGAGAGAGTGAGTCACACCCAGAACCCTCACCAGAGAGACAGAGTCACACCCAGTACACTAACCAGAGATTCAGAGTCACACCCAGTACACTAACCAGAGATTCAGAGTCACACCCAGTACACTAACCAGAGATTCAGAGTCACACCCAGTACACTAACCAGAGATTCAGAGTCACACCCAGTACACTAACCAGAGAGAAGTGTCACACCCAGTAGACTAACCAGAGAGACAGAGTCACACCCAGAACCCTCACCTGAGAGACAGAGTCACACCCAGTACACTAACCAGAGAGTCAGAGTCACACCCAGTACACTAACCAGAGAGAAGAGTCACACCCAGTACACTAACCAGAGAGACAGAGTCACACCCAGTACACTAACCAGAGAGACAGAGTCACACCCAGTACACTAACCAGAGAGACAGAGTCACACCCAGTATACTAACCGGAGAGACAGAGTCACACCCAGTACACTAACCAGAGAGACAGAGTCACACCCAGTACACTAACCAGAGAGACAGAGTCACACCCAGTACACTAACCAGAGAGACAGAGTCAAAGCCAGTACACTAACCAGAGAGACAGAGTCACACCCAGTACACTAACCAGAGACAAAGGGAGAGTCACACCCTGTACAGTAACCAGAGAGAGAGAGAGAGGGAGAATCACATGCAATACACTAACCAGAGAGATAGAGTTACACCCAGTAAACTAACTAGCGAGGGGGAGGGAGTGTCACACCCAGTACACTAACCAGAGAGAGAGAGAGAGAGAGAGAGAGACCCATTACACCAACCAGAGGGAGAGAGGAAAAGTCACACCCAGTACACTAACCGGAGAGAGAGAAGCAGAGTCATACCCAGTACACTAACCAGAGAGACAGAGTCACACCCAGCACACTAACCAGAGAGGGAGCAGGGAGTCATAACCAGTACACTAACCAGAGAGACTGAATCACTCCCAGTACACTAACCAGAGACAGAGGCACACCCTGTGCACTAACCAGAGAGAGAGAGGGAGAGTCACACCCTGTACAATAACCAGAGAGAATGCAGGGAGTCATATCCAGTACATTAACCAAAGAGAGAGAGAGAGAGAGAGGGAGAGACAGAGTTACACCCAGTACACTAACCAGAGAGAGATAGAGGTAGAGTCACATAATGTACAGAAACGAGAAATAGATGGAGAGTCCCACCCAGAACACTAACCAGAGAGACAGAGTCCCAACCAGTGCACTAACCAGAGTGACAGACTCCCACCCAGTACACTAACCAGAGAGACAGAGTCACACCCAGTACACTAAAAAGAGAGACAGATTCACACCCAGTACACTAACCAGAGAGACAGATTCACACCCAGTACACTAACCAGAGAGTCAGAGTCATACCCAGTACACTAACCAGAGAGAAGAGTCACACCCAGTACACTAACCAGAGAGACAGAGTCACACCCAGTAGACTAACCAGAGAGACAGTCACACCCAGAACCCTCACCTGAGAGACAGAGTCACACCCAGTACACTAACCAGAGAGTCAGAGTCACACCCAGTACACTAACCAGAGAGTCAGAGTCACACCCAATACACTAACCAGAAAGTCAGAGTCACACCCAGTACACTAACCAGAGAAAAGAGTCACACCCAGAACACTAACCAGAGAGACAGAGTCACACCCAGTACACTAACCAGAGGGACAGAGTCACACCCAGTACACTAACCAGAGAGACAGAGTCACACCCAGTATACTAACCGGAGAGACAGAGTCACACCCAGTACTCTAACCAGAGAGACAGAGTGACACCCAGTACACTAACCAGAGAGACAGAGTCAGACCCAGTACACTAACCAGAGAGACAGAGTCACACCCAGTACACTAACCAGAGAGACAGAGTCACACCCAGTACACTAACCAGAGAGACAGAGTCACACCCAGTAGACTAACCAGAGAGACAGAGTCACACCCAGTAGACTAACCAGAGAGAGAGAGTCACACCCAGTAGACTAACCAGAGAGACAGAGTCACACCCAGTGCCCTAACCAGAGAGACAGAGTCACACCCAGGACACTAACCAGAGAGTCAGAGTCACACCCAGGACACTAACCAGAGAGACAGAGTCACAACCAGTACACGAACCAGAGAGACAGAGTCACAACCAGTACACGAACCAGAGAGACAGAGTCACAACCAGTACACGAACCAGAGAGACAGAGTCACACCAAGTACACTAACCAGAGAGACAGAGTCACACCCAGTACACTAACAAGAGAGACAGAGTCACACCCAGTACACTAACAAGAGAGACAGAGTCACACCCAGTACACTCACCGGAGAGACAGAGTCACACCCAGTACACTAACCAGAGAGACAGAGTCACACTCAGTACACTAACCAAAGAGGCAGAGTAACACCCAGTGCACTAACAAGAGAGACAGAGTCTCACACAGTACAGTAACCAGAGTGACAGATTTTCACACCCTGTTCACTAAACACAGAGAGAGGGTGAGTCACAACCAGTACATTAACCAGAGAGACAGATTCACACCCAGTGCACTAACCAGAGATACAGATTCACACCCAGTACACTAACCAGAGAGACAGATTCACACCCAGTACACTAACCAGAGAGACAGAGTCACACACAGTACACTAACCAGAGAGACAGAGTCACACCCAGCACACTAACCAGAGAGACAGAGTCACACCCAGCACACTAACCAGAGAGACAGAGTCACACCCAACACTAACCAGAGAGACAGAGTCACAACCTGTACACTTACCAGAGAGACAGAGACACACCCAGCACACTAACCAGAGAGACAGAGTCACACCCAGCACACTAACCAGAGAGACAGAGTCACACCCAACACTAACCAGAGAGACAGAGTCACAACCTGTACACTTACCAGAGAGACAGAGACACACCCAGTACACTAACCAGAGAGACAGAGTCACACCCAGTACACTAACCAGAGAGACAGAGTCACACCCAGTACACTAACCAGAGAGACAGAGTCACACCCAGTATACTAACTGGAGAGACAGAGTCACACCCAGTACACTAACCAGAGAGACAGAGTCACACCCAGTACACTAACCAGAGAGACAGAGTCACACCCAGTACACTAACCAGAGAGACAGAGTCACACCCAGTACACTAACCAGAGAGACAGAGTCACACCCAGTACACTAACCAGAGAGTCAGAGTCACACCCAGTACACTAACCAGAGAGACAGAGTCACACCCAGTACACTCTTCAGAGAGACAGAGTCACACCCAGTACACTAACCAGAGAGACAGAGTCACACCCAGTATACTAACCGGAGAGACAGAGTCACACCCAGTACTCTAACCAGAGAGACAGAGTGACACCCAGTACACTAACCAGAGAGACAGAGTCACATCCAGTACACTAACCAGAGAGACAGAGTCACACCCAGTACACTAACCAGAGAGACAGAGTCAGACCCAGTACACTAACCAGAGAGACAGAGTCACACCCAGTACACTAACCAGAGAGACAGAGTCACACCCAGTACACTAACCAGAGAGACAGAGTCACACCCAGTAGACTAACCAGAGAGACAGAGTCACACCCAGTAGACTAACCAGAGAGACAGAGTCACACCCAGTGCACTAACCAGAGAGACAGAGTCACACCCAGGACACTAACCAGAGAGTCAGAGTCACACCCAGGACACTAACCAGAGAGACAGAGTCACAACCAGTACACGAACCAGAGAGACAGAGTCACAACCAGTACACGAACCAGAGAGACAGAGTCACAACCAGTACACGAACCAGAGAGACAGAGTCACACCAAGTACACTAACCAGAGAGACAGAGTCACACCCAGTACACTAACAAGAGAGACAGAGTCACACCCAGTACACTAACAAGAGAGACAGAGTCACACCCAGTACACTCACCGGAGAGACAGAGTCACACCCAGTACACTAACCAGAGAGACAGAGTCACACTCAGTACACTAACCAAAGAGGCAGAGTAACACCCAGTGCACTAACAAGAGAGACAGAGTCTCACACAGTACAGTAACCAGAGTGACAGATTTTCACACCCTGTTCACTAAACACAGAGAGAGGGTGAGTCACACCCAGTACATTAACCAGAGAGACAGATTCACACCCAGTACACTAACCAGAGAGACAGATTCACACCCAGTACACTAACCAGAGAGACAGAGTCACATCCAATGCACTAACCAGAGAGACAGAGTCACACCCAGTACACTAAACAGAGAGACAGAGTCACACCCAGTACACTAACCAGAGAGACAGAGGCACACCCAGTACACTAACCAGAGAGTGAGAGGGAGAGTCACAAACAGTACCCTTACTAGAGAAAGAGGGATAGTAACACCCAGTACACTAACAAGAGAGAGAGGAGGAGATAGAGAGTGAGAGACAGTGAGAGACAGTGAGAGAGAGTGAGAGAGAGTGAGAGAGAGTGAGAGAGAGTGAGAGAGAGTGAGAGAGAGTGAGAGAGAGTGAGAGAGAGTGAGAGAGAGTGAGAGAGAGTGAGAGAGAGTGAGAGAGAGTGAGAGAGAGTGAGAGTGAGAGAGAGTGAGAGTGAGAGAGAGTGAGAGTGAGAGAGAGAGAGTGAGAGAGAGTGAGAGAGAGTGAGAGAGTGAGAGAGTGAGAGAGTGAGAGTGTCACCCAGTCCACAAACCAGAGAGATAGAGACTGTCACCAAGTACATTAACCAGAGAGACAGAGTCACACCCAGTAAACTAAACATCGAGACAGATTCACACCCAGTAGACTAACCAGAGAGACAGAGTCACACCCAGTAGACTAACCAGGGAGACAGAGTCACACCCAGAACCCTCACCAGAGAGACAGAGTCACACCCAGTACACTAACCAGAGATTCAGAGTCACACCCAGTACACTAACCAGAGATTCAGAGTCACACCCAGTACACTAACCAGAGATTCAGAGTCACACCCAGTACACTAACCAGAGATTCAGATTCACACCCAGTACACTAACCAGAGAGAAGAGTCACACCCAGTAGACTAAACAGAGAGACAGAGTCACACCCAGAACCCTCACCTGAGAGACAGAGTCACACCCAGTACACTAACCAGAGAGTCAGAGTCACACCCAGTACACTAACCAGAGAGAAGAGTCACACCCAGTACACTAACCAGAGAGACAGAGTCACACCCAGTACACTAACCAGAGAGACAGAGTCACACCCAGTACACTAACCAGAGAGACAGAGTCACACCCAGTACACTAACCAGAGAGACAGAGTCACACCCAGTACACTAACCAGAGAGACAGAGTCACACCCAGTACACTAACCAGAGAGACAGAGTCACACCCAGTACACTAACCAGAGAGACAGAGTCACACCCAGTACACTAACCAGAGAGACAGAGTCACACCCAGTACACTAACCAGAGAGACAGAGTCACACCCAGTACACTCTTCAGAGAGACAGAGTCACACCCAGTACACTAACCAGAGAGACAGAGTCACACCCAGTATACTAACCGGAGAGACAGAGTCACACCCAGTACTCTAACCAGAGAGACAGAGTGACACCCAGTACACTAACCAGAGAGACAGAGTCACATCCAGTACACTAACCAGAGAGACAGAGTCACACCCAGTACACTAACCAGAGAGACAGAGTCACACCCAGTACACTAACAAGAGAGACAGAGTCACACCCAGTACACTCACCGGAGAGACAGAGTCACACCCAGTACACTAACCAGAGAGACAGAGTCACACTCAGTACACTAACCAAAGAGGCAGAGTAACACCCAGTGCACTAACAAGAGAGACAGAGTCTCACACAGTACAGTAACCAGAGTGACAGATTTTCACACCCTGTTCACTAAACACAGAGAGAGGGTGAGTCACAACCAGTACATTAACCAGAGAGACAGATTCACACCCAGTGCACTAACCAGAGAGACAGATTCACACCCAGTACACTAACCAGAGAGACAGATTCACACCCAGTACACTAACCAGAGAGACAGAGTCACACACAGTACACTAACCAGAGAGACAGAGTCACACCCAGCACACTAACCAGAGAGACAGAGTCACACCCAACACTAACCAGAGAGACAGAGTCACAACCTGTACACTTACCAGAGAGACAGAGACACACCCACTACACTAACCAGAGAGACAGAGTCACACCCAGTACACTAACCAGAGAGTCAGAGGGAGAGTCACACACAGTACACTAACAAGAGCGAGAGGAGGAGAGAGAGAGAGAGTGAGAGTGAGTGTGAGACTGAGAGTGAGAGTGAGAGTGTCACCCAGTACACTAACCAGAGAGATAGAGACTGTCACCAAGTACATTAACCAGAGGGAGAAAGTCACACCCAGTGCACTAACCAGAGAGACAGAGTCACATCCAATGCACTAACCAGAGAGACAGAGTCACACCCAGTACACTAAACAGAGAGACAGAGTCACACCCAGTACACTAACCAGAGAGACAGAGGCACACCCAGTACACTAACCAGAGAGTGAGAGGGAGAGTCACAAACAGTACCCTTACTAGAGAAAGAGGGATAGTAACACCCAGTACACTAACAAGAGAGAGAGGAGGAGATAGAGAGTGAGAGAGAGTGAGAGAGAGTGAGAGAGAGTGAGAGAGAGTGAGAGAGAGTGAGAGAGAGTGAGAGAGAGTGAGAGAGAGTGAGAGAGAGTGAGAGAGAGTGAGAGAGAGTGAGAGAGAGTGAGAGAGAGTGAGAGAGAGTGAGAGAGAGTGAGAGAGAGTGAGAGAGAGTGAGAGAGAGAGTGAGAGAGAGTGAGAGAGAGTGAGAGAGAGTGAGAGAGAGTGAGAGAGAGTGAGAGAGAGTGAGAGAGAGTGAGAGAGAGTGAGAGAGAGTGAGAGAGAGTGAGAGAGAGTGAGAGAGAGTGAGAGAGAGTGAGAGAGAGTGAGACTGCGTGAGAGAGAGAGTGAGAGAGAGTGAGACTGCGTGAGAGAGAGTGAGAGAGAGTGAGAGAGAGTGAGAGAGAGTGAGAGAGAGTGAGAGAGAGTGAGAGAGAGTGAGAGAGAGTGAGAGAGAGTGAGAGAGAGTGAGAGAGAGCGAGAGAGAGCGAGAGAGAGTGAGAGTGAGAGAGAGAGAGTGAGAGAGAGTGAGAGAGAGTGAGAGAGTGAGAGAGTGAGAGAGTGAGAGTGTCACCCAGTCCACAAACCAGAGAGATAGAGACTGTCACCAAGTACATTAACCAGAGAGACAGAGTCACACCCAGTAAACTAAACATCGAGACAGAGTCACACCCAGTAGACTAACCAGAGAGACAGAGTCACACCCAGTAGACTAACCAGAGAGACAGAGTCACACCCAGAACCCTCACCAGAGAGACAGAGTCACACCCAGTACACTAACCAGAGATTCAGAGTCACACCCAGTACACTAACCAGAGATTCAGAGTCACACCCAGTACACTAACCAGAGATTCAGAGTCACACCCAGTACACTAACCAGAGATTCAGATTCACACCCAGTACACTAACCAGAGAGAAGAGTCACACCCAGTAGACTAAACAGAGAGACAGAGTCACACCCAGAACCCTCACCTGAGAGACAGAGTCACACCCAGTACACTAACCAGAGAGTCAGAGTCACACCCAGTACACTAACCAGAGAGAAGAGTCACACCCAGTACACTAACCAGAGAGACAGAGTCACACCCAGTACACTAACCAGAGAGACAGAGTCACACCCAGTACACTAACCAGAGAGACAGAGTCACACCCAGTATACTAACTGGAGAGACAGAGTCACACCCAGTACACTAACCAGAGAGACAGAGTCACACCCAGTACACTAACCAGAGAGACAGAGTCACACCCAGTACACTAACCAGAGAGACAGAGTCACACCCAGTACACTAACCAGAGAGACAGAGTCACACCCAGTACACTAACCAGAGAGACAGAGTCACACCCAGTACACTAACCAGAGAGACAGAGTCACACCCAGTACACTAACCAGAGAGACAGAGTCACACCCAGTACACTCTTCAGAGAGACAGAGTCACACCCAGTACACTAACCAGAGAGACAGAGTCACACCCAGTATACTAACCGGAGAGACAGAGTCACACCCAGTACTCTAACCAGAGAGACAGAGTGACACCCAGTACACTAACCAGAGAGACAGAGTCACATCCAGTACACTAACCAGAGAGACAGAGTCACACCCAGTACACTAACCAGAGAGACAGAGTCAGACCCAGTACACTAACCAGAGAGACAGAGTCACACCCAGTACACTAACCAGAGAGACAGAGTCACACCCAGTACACTAACCAGAGAGACAGAGTCACACCCAGTAGACTAACCAGAGAGACAGAGTCACACCCAGTAGACTAACCAGAGAGACAGAGTCACACCCAGTGCACTAACCAGAGAGACAGAGTCACACCCAGGACACTAACCAGAGAGTCAGAGTCACACCCAGGACACTAACCAGAGAGACAGAGTCACAACCAGTACACGAACCAGAGAGACAGAGTCACAACCAGTACACGAACCAGAGAGACAGAGTCACAACCAGTACACGAACCAGAGAGACAGAGTCACACCAAGTACACTAACCAGAGAGACAGAGTCACACCCAGTACACTAACAAGAGAGACAGAGTCACACCCAGTACACTAACAAGAGAGACAGAGTCACACCCAGTACACTCACCGGAGAGACAGAGTCACACCCAGTACACTAACCAGAGAGACAGAGTCACACTCAGTACACTAACCAAAGAGGCAGAGTAACACCCAGTGCACTAACAAGAGAGACAGAGTCTCACACAGTACAGTAACCAGAGTGACAGATTTTCACACCCTGTTCACTAAACACAGAGAGAGGGTGAGTCACACCCAGTACATTAACCAGAGAGACAGATTCACACCCAGTACACTAACCAGAGAGACAGATTCACACCCAGTACACTAACCAGAGAGACAGAGTCACATCCAATGCACTAACCAGAGAGACAGAGTCACACCCAGTACACTAAACAGAGAGACAGAGTCACACCCAGTACACTAACCAGAGAGACAGAGGCACACCCAGTACACTAACCAGAGAGTGAGAGGGAGAGTCACAAACAGTACCCTTACTAGAGAAAGAGGGATAGTAACACCCAGTACACTAACAAGAGAGAGAGGAGGAGATAGAGAGTGAGAGACAGTGAGAGAGAGTGAGAGAGAGTGAGAGAGAGTGAGAGAGAGTGAGAGAGAGTGAGAGAGAGTGAGAGAGAGTGAGAGAGAGTGAGAGAGAGTGAGAGAGAGTGAGAGAGAGTGAGAGAGAGTGAGAGAGAGTGAGAGAGAGTGAGAGAGAGTGAGAGAGAGTGAGAGTGAGAGAGAGTGAGAGTGAGAGAGAGTGAGAGTGAGAGAGAGTGAGAGTGAGAGAGAGTGAGAGTGAGAGAGAGAGAGTGAGAGAGAGTGAGAGAGAGTGAGAGAGTGAGAGAGTGAGAGAGTGAGAGAGTGAGAGTGTCACCCAGTCCACAAACCAGAGAGATAGAGACTGTCACCAAGTACATTAACCAGAGAGACAGAGTCACACCCAGTAAACTAAACATCGAGACAGATTCACACCCAGTAGACTAACCAGAGAGACAGAGTCACACCCAGTAGACTAACCAGAGAGACAGAGTCACACCCAGAACCCTCACCAGAGAGACAGAGTCACACCCAGTACACTAACCAGAGATTCAGAGTCACACCCAGTACACTAACCAGAGATTCAGAGTCACACCCAGTACACTAACCAGAGATTCAGAGTCACACCCAGTACACTAACCAGAGATTCAGATTCACACCCAGTACACTAACCAGAGAGAAGAGTCACACCCAGTAGACTAAACAGAGAGACAGAGTCACACCCAGAACCCTCACCTGAGAGACAGAGTCACACCCAGTACACTAACCAGAGAGTCAGAGTCACACCCAGTACACTAACCAGAGAGAAGAGTCACACCCAGTACACTAACCAGAGAGACAGAGTCACACCCAGTACACTAACCAGAGAGACAGAGTCACACCCAGTACACTAACCAGAGAGACAGAGTCACACCCAGTACACTAACCAGAGAGACAGAGTCACACCCAGTACACTAACCAGAGAGACAGAGTCACACCCAGTACACTAACCAGAGAGACAGAGTCACACCCAGTACACTAACCAGAGAGACAGAGTCACACCCAGTACACTAACCAGAGAGACAGAGTCACACCCAGTACACTAACCAGAGAGACAGAGTCACACCCAGTACACTCTTCAGAGAGACAGAGTCACACCCAGTACACTAACCAGAGAGACAGAGTCACACCCAGTATACTAACCGGAGAGACAGAGTCACACCCAGTACTCTAACCAGAGAGACAGAGTGACACCCAGTACACTAACCAGAGAGACAGAGTCACATCCAGTACACTAACCAGAGAGACAGAGTCACACCCAGTACACTAACCAGAGAGACAGAGTCAGACCCAGTACACTAACCAGAGAGACAGAGTCACACCCAGTACACTAACCAGAGAGACAGAGTCACACCCAGTACACTAACCAGAGAGACAGAGTCAGACCCAGTACACTAACCAGAGAGACAGAGTCACACCCAGTACACTAACCAGAGAGACAGAGTCACACCCAGTACACTAACCAGAGAGACAGAGTCACACCCAGTAGACTAACCAGAGAGACAGAGTCACACCCAGTAGACTAACCAGAGAGACAGAGTCACACCCAGTGCACTAACCAGAGAGACAGAGTCACACCCAGGACACTAACCAGAGAGTCAGAGTCACACCCAGGACACTAACCAGAGAGACAGAGTCACAACCAGTACACGAACCAGAGAGACAGAGTCACAACCAGTACACGAACCAGAGAGACAGAGTCACAACCAGTACACGAACCAGAGAGACAGAGTCACACCAAGTACACTAACCAGAGAGACAGAGTCACACCCAGTACACTAACAAGAGAGACAGAGTCACACCCAGTACACTAACAAGAGAGACAGAGTCACACCCAGTACACTCACCGGAGAGACAGAGTCACACCCAGTACACTAACCAGAGAGACAGAGTCACACTCAGTACACTAACCAAAGAGGCAGAGTAACACCCAGTGCACTAACAAGAGAGACAGAGTCTCACACAGTACAGTAACCAGAGTGACAGATTTTCACACCCTGTTCACTAAACACAGAGAGAGGGTGAGTCACACCCAGTACATTAACCAGAGAGACAGATTCACACCCAGTACACTAACCAGAGAGACAGATTCACACCCAGTACACTAACCAGAGAGACAGAGTCACATCCAATGCACTAACCAGAGAGACAGAGTCACACCCAGTACACTAAACAGAGAGACAGAGTCACACCCAGTACACTAACCAGAGAGACAGAGGCACACCCAGTACACTAACCAGAGAGTGAGAGGGAGAGTCACAAACAGTACCCTTACTAGAGAAAGAGGGATAGTAACACCCAGTACACTAACAAGAGAGAGAGGAGGAGATAGAGAGTGAGAGACAGTGAGAGAGAGTGAGAGAGAGTGAGAGAGAGTGAGAGAGAGTGAGAGAGAGTGAGAGAGAGTGAGAGAGAGTGAGAGAGAGTGAGAGAGAGTGAGAGAGAGTGAGAGAGAGTGAGAGAGTGAGAGAGAGTGAGAGAGAGTGAGAGAGAGTGAGAGAGAGTGAGAGAGAGTGAGAGAGAGTGAGAGAGAGTGAGAGAGAGTGAGAGAGAGTGAGAGTGAGAGTGAGAGAGAGTGAGAGTGAGAGAGAGAGAGTGAGAGAGAGTGAGAGAGAGTGAGAGAGTGAGAGAGTGAGAGAGTGAGAGTGTCACCCAGTCCACAAACCAGAGAGATAGAGACTGTCACCAAGTACATTAACCAGAGAGACAGAGTCACACCCAGTAAACTAAACATCGAGACAGATTCACACCCAGTAGACTAACCAGAGAGACAGAGTCACACCCAGTAGACTAACCAGAGAGACAGAGTCACACCCAGAACCCTCACCAGAGAGACAGAGTCACACCCAGTACACTAACCAGAGATTCAGAGTCACACCCAGTACACTAACCAGAGATTCAGAGTCACACCCAGTACACTAACCAGAGATTCAGAGTCACACCCAGTACACTAACCAGAGATTCAGATTCACACCCAGTACACTAACCAGAGAGAAGAGTCACACCCAGTAGACTAAACAGAGAGACAGAGTCACACCCAGAACCCTCACCTGAGAGACAGAGTCACACCCAGTACACTAACCAGAGAGTCAGAGTCACACCCAGTACACTAACCAGAGAGAAGAGTCACACCCAGTACACTAACCAGAGAGACAGAGTCACACCCAGTACACTAACCAGAGAGACAGAGTCACACCCAGTACACTAACCAGAGAGACAGAGTCACACCCAGTACACTAACCAGAGAGACAGAGTCACACCCAGTACACTAACCAGAGAGACAGAGTCACACCCAGTACACTAACCAGAGAGACAGAGTCACACCCAGTACACTAACCAGAGAGACAGAGTCACACCCAGTACACTAACCAGAGAGACAGAGTCACACCCAGTACACTAACCAGAGAGACAGAGTCACACCCAGTACACTAACCAGAGAGACAGAGTCACACCCAGTACACTCTTCAGAGAGACAGAGTCACACCCAGTACACTAACCAGAGAGACAGAGTCACACCCAGTATACTAACCGGAGAGACAGAGTCACACCCAGTACTCTAACCAGAGAGACAGAGTGACACCCAGTACACTAACCAGAGAGACAGAGTCACATCCAGTACACTAACCAGAGAGACAGAGTCACACCCAGTACACTAACCAGAGAGACAGAGTCAGACCCAGTACACTAACCAGAGAGACAGAGTCACACCCAGTACACTAACCAGAGAGACAGAGTCACACCCAGTACACTAACCAGAGAGACAGAGTCACACCCAGTAGACTAACCAGAGAGACAGAGTCACACCCAGTAGACTAACCAGAGAGACAGAGTCACACCCAGTGCACTAACCAGAGAGACAGAGTCACACCCAGGACACTAACCAGAGAGTCAGAGTCACACCCAGGACACTAACCAGAGAGACAGAGTCACAACCAGTACACGAACCAGAGAGACAGAGTCACAACCAGTACACGAACCAGAGAGACAGAGTCACAACCAGTACACGAACCAGAGAGACAGAGTCACACCAAGTACACTAACAAGAGAGACAGAGTCACACCCAGTACACTAACAAGAGAGACAGAGTCACACCCAGTACACTCACCGGAGAGACAGAGTCACACCCAGTACACTAACCAGAGAGACAGAGTCACACTCAGTACACTAACCAGAGAGGCAGAGTAACACCCAGTGCACTAACAAGAGAGACAGAGTCTCACACAGTACAGTAACCAGAGTGACAGATTTTCACACCCTGTTCACTAAACACAGAGAGAGGGTGAGTCACATCCAGTACATTAACCAGAGAGACAGATTCACACCCAGTACACTAACCAGAGAGACAGATTCACACCCAGTACACTAACCAGAGAGACAGATTCACACCCAGTACACTAACCAGAGAGACAGAGTCACACACAGTACACTAACCAGAGAGACAGAGTCACACCCAGCACACTAACCAGAGAGACAGAGTCACACCCAACACACTAACCAGAGAGACAGAGTCACAACCTGTACACTTACCAGAGAGACAGAGACACACCCACTACACTAACCAGAGAGACAGAGTCACACCCAGTACACTAACCAGAGAGTCAGAGGGAGAGTCACACACAGTACACTAACAAGAGCGAGAGGAGGAGAGAGAGAGAGAGTGAGAGTGAGTGTGAGACTGAGAGTGAGAGTGAGAGTGTCACCCAGTACACTAACCAGAGAGATAGAGACTGTCACCAAGTACATTAACCAGAGGGAGAAAGTCACACCCAGTGCACTAACCAGAGAGACAGAGTCACATCCAATGCACTAACCAGAGAGACAGAGTCACACCCAGTACACTAAACAGAGAGACAGAGTCACACCCAGTACACTAACCAGAGAGACAGAGGCACACCCAGTACACTAACCAGAGAGTGAGAGGGAGAGTCACAAACAGTACCCTTACTAGAGAAAGAGGGATAGTAACACCCAGTACACTAACAAGAGAGAGAGGAGGAGATAGAGAGTGAGAGAGAGTGAGAGAGAGTGAGAGAGAGTGAGAGAGAGTGAGAGAGAGTGAGAGAGAGAGTGAGAGAGAGAGTGAGAGAGAGAGTGAGAGAGAGTGAGAGAGAGTGAGAGAGAGTGAGAGAGAGTGAGAGAGAGTGAGAGAGAGTGAGAGAGAGTGAGAGAGAGTGAGAGAGAGTGAGAGAGAGTGAGAGAGAGTGAGAGAGAGTGAGAGAGAGTGAGAGAGAGTGAGAGAGAGTGAGAGAGAGTGAGAGAGAGAGTGAGAGAGAGTGAGAGAGAGTGAGAGAGAGTGAGAGAGAGTGAGAGAGAGTGAGAGAGAGTGAGAGAGAGTGAGAGAGAGTGAGAGAGAGAGAGTGAGAGAGAGTGAGAGAGAGAGAGTGAGAGAGAGTGAGAGAGAGTGAGAGAGAGTGAGAGAGAGTGAGAGAGTGAGAGAGTGAGAGAGTGAGAGAGTGAGTGAGAGTGTCACCCAGTCCACAAACCAGAGAGATAGAGACTGTCACCAAGTACATTAACCAGAGAGACAGAGTCACACCCAGTAAACTAAACATCGAGACAGAGTCACACCCAGTACACTAAACATCGAGACAGAGTCACACCCAGTACACTAACCAGAGATTCAGAGTCACACCCAGTACACTAACCAGAGATTCAGAGTCACACCCAGTACACTAACCAGAGATTCAGATTCACACCCAGTACACTAACCAGAGAGAAGAGTCACACCCAGTAGACTAAACAGAGAGACAGAGTCACACCCAGAACCCTCACCTGAGAGACAGAGTCACACCCAGTACACTAACCAGAGAGTCAGAGTCACACCCAGTACACTAACCAGAGAGAAGAGTCACACCCAGTACACTAACCAGAGAGACAGAGTCACACCCAGTACACTAACCAGAGAGACAGAGTCACACCCAGTACACTAACCAGAGAGACAGAGTCACACCCAGTATACTAACTGGAGAGACAGAGTCACACCCAGTACACTAACCAGAGAGACAGAGTCACACCCAGTACACTAACCAGAGAGACAGAGTCACACCCAGTACACTAACCAGAGAGACAGAGTCACACCCAGTACACTAACCAGAGAGACAGAGTCACACCCAGTACACTAACCAGAGAGACAGAGTCACACCCAGTACACTCTTCAGAGAGACAGAGTCACACCCAGTACACTAACCAGAGAGACAGAGTCACACCCAGTACACTAACCAGAGACAAAGGGAGAGTCACACCCTGTACAGTAACCAGAGAGAGAGAGAGAGGGAGAATCACATGCAATACACTAACCAGAGAGATAGAGTTACACCCAGTAAACTAACTAGCGAGGGGGAGGGAGTGTCACACCCAGTACACTAACCAGAGAGAGAGAGAGAGAGAGAGAGAGAGACCCATTACACCAACCAGAGGGAGAGAGGAAAAGTCACACCCAGTACACTAACCGGAGAGAGAGAAGCAGAGTCATACCCAGTACACTAACCAGAGAGACAGAGTCACACCCAGTACACTAACCAGAGAGACAGAGTCACACCCAGTACACTCTTCAGAGAGACAGAGTCACACCCAGTACACTAACCAGAGAGACAGAGTCACACCCAGTACACTAACCAGAGACAAAGGGAGAGTCACACCCTGTACAGTAACCAGAGAGAGAGAGAGAGGGAGAATCACATGCAATACACTAACCAGAGAGATAGAGTTACACCCAGTAAACTAACTAGCGAGGGGGAGGGAGTGTCACACCCAGTACACTAACCAGAGAGAGAGAGAGAGAGAGAGAGAGAGACCCATTACACCAACCAGAGGGAGAGAGGAAAAGTCACACCCAGTACACTAACCGGAGAGAGAGAAGCAGAGTCATACCCAGTACACTAACCAGAGAGACAGAGTCACACCCAGCACACTAACCAGTGAGGGAGCAGGGAGTCATACCCAGTACACTAACCAGAGAGACTGAATCACTCCCAGTACACTAACCAGAGACAGAGGCACACCCTGTGCACTAACCAGAGAGAGAGAGGGAGAGTCACACCCTGTACAATAACCAGAGAGAAAGCAGGGAGTCATATCCAGTACATTAACCAAAGAGAGAGAGAGAGAGGGACAGACAGAGTTACACCCAGTACACTAACCAGAGAGAGATAGAGGTAAAGTCACATAATGTACAGTAACGAGAAATAGATGGAGAGTCCCACCCAGTACACTAACCAGAGAGACAGAGTCCCACCCAGTGCACTAACCAGAGTGACAGACTCCCACCCAGTACACTAACCAGAGAGACAGAGTCACACCCAGTACACTAACCAGAGAGACAGAGTCACACCCAGTACACTAACCAGAGAGACAGAGTCACACCCAGTACACTAACCAGAGAGACAGAGTCACACCCAGTACACTAGCCAGAGAGACAGAGTCACACCCAGTACACTAACCAGAGAGTGAGAGTCACACCCAGTACACTAACCAGAGAGTGAGAGTCACACCCAGTACACTAACCAGAGAGTGAGAGGGAGAGTCACAAACAGTACCCTTACTAGAGAAAGAGGGATAGTAAAACCCAGTACACTAACAAGAGAGAGAGGAGGAGAGAGAGAGTGAGAGAGAGTGAGAGAGAGTGAGAGAGAGTGAGAGAGAGTGAGAGAGAGTGAGAGAGAGTGAGAGAGAGTGAGAGAGAGTGAGAGAGAGTGAGAGAGAGTGAGAGAGAGTGAGAGAGAGTGAGAGAGAGTGAGAGAGTGAGAGAGAGTGAGAGAGAGTGAGAGAGAGTGAGAGAGAGTGAGAGAGAGTGAGAGTGAGAGAGAGAGAGTGAGAGAGAGTGAGAGAGAGTGAGAGAGAGTGAGAGAGAGTGAGAGAGAGTGAGAGAGAGTGAGAGAAAGGGAGAGAAAGGGAGAGAAAGGGAGAGAAAGGGAGAGAGAGTGAGAGAGAGTGAGAGAGAGTGAGAGAGAGTGAGAGAGAGTGAGAGAGAGTGAGAGAGAGTGAGAGAGAGTGAGAGAGAGTGAGAGAGAGTGAGAGAGAGTGAGAGAGAGTGAGAGAGAGTGAGAGAGAGAGTGAGAGAGAGTGAGAGAGAGTGAGAGAGAGTGAGAGAGAGTGAGAGAGAGTGAGAGAGAGTGAGAGAGAGTGAGAGTGAGTGAGAGTGAGAGAGAGTGAGAGAGAGTGAGAGAGAGTGAGAGAGAGTGAGAGAGAGTGAGAGAGAGTGAGAGAGAGTGAGAGAGAGTGAGAGAGAGTGAGAGAGAGTGAGAGAGAGTGAGAGAGAGTGAGAGAGAGTGAGAGAGAGTGAGAGAGAGTGAGAGAGAGTGAGAGAGTGAGAGTGTCACCCAGTACACTAACCAGAGAGATAGAGACTGTCACCAAGTACATTAACCAGAGAGACAGAGTCACACCCAGTAAACTAAACATCGAGACAGAGTCACACCCAGTAGACTAACCAGAGAGACAGAGTCACACCCAGAACCCTCACCAGAGAGACAGAGTCACACCCATTACACTAACCAGAGAGTCAGAGTCACACCCAGTACACTAACCAGAGAGAGGAGTCACACCCAGTACACTAACCAGAGAGACAGAGTCACACCCAGTAGACTAACCAGAGAGACAGAGTCACAACCAGAACCCTCACCTGAGAGACAGAGTCACACCCAGTACACTAACCAGAGAGTCAGAGTCACACCCAGTACACTAACCAGAGAGACAGAGTCACACCCAGTACACTAACCAGAGAGACAGTCACACCCAGTACCCTCACCAGAGAGACAGAGTCACACCCAGTACACTAAGCAGAGAGACAGTCACACCCAGTACACTAACCAGAGAGAATGAATCACACCCAGTACACTAACCAGAGACTGAATCACGCCCAGTACACTAACCAGAGAGACTGAATCACACCCAGTACACTAACCAGAGACAGAGTCACACCCAGTTCACTAACCAGAGCGACAGAGTCACACCCAGTACACTAACCAGAGAGACAGAGTCACACCCAGTACACTAACCAGAGAGACAGTCACACCCAGTACCCTCACCAGAGAGACAGAGTCCCACCCAATGCACTAACCAGAGATAAAGAGTCCCACCCAGTGCACTAACCAGAGAGACAGATTCCCACCCAGTACATTAACCAGAGAGACAGAGTCACACCCAGTACACTAACCAGAGAGACAGAGTCACACCCAGTACACTAACCAGAGAGACAGAGTCACACCCAGTACACTAACCAGAGAGACAGAGTCACACCCAGTACACTAACCAGAGACAGAGTCACACCCAGTACACTAACCAGAGAGACAGAGTCAAACCCAGTACACTAACCAGAGAGACAGAATCACACCCAGTACACTAACCAGAGAGACAGAGTGACACCCAGTACACTAACCATAGAGAGAGTCACACGCATTACACTAACCGGAGAGACAGTCTCACACCCAGTACACTTCACAGAGAGACAGAGTCACACCCAGTACACTAACCAGAGAGACAAGTCACACCCAGTACACTAACCAGAGTCTGAATCACAACCAGTACACTAACCAGAGAGTCTGAATCACACCCAATGCACTAACCAGACAGACAGAATCACACCCAGTACACTAACCAGAGAGACTGAATTACACCCAGTAAACTAACCAGAGAGAATGAATCACACCCAATGCACTAACCAGAGAGACTGAATCACACCCAATGCACTAACCAGAGAGACAGAATCACACCCAGTACACTTACCAGAGAGACATATTCACACCCAGTACACTAACCAGAGAGACAGAGTCACACCCTGTACACTAACCAGAGAAAAAGAGTCACACCCAGTACACTTACCAGAGAGACATAGTCACACCCAGTACACTAACCAGAGAGAGAGTCACACCCAGTACACTAACCAGAGAGTCACTCCCTGTACTCTAACCAGAGTGAATGAGTAACACCCAGTACACTAACCAGAGACAGAGTACCACCCAATGCACTAACCAGAGAGAAAGAGTCCCACCCATTGCACTAACCAGAGAGACAGGTTCCCAGCCAGTACATTAACCAGAGAGACAGGGTCACACCCAGTATACTAACCAGAGAGACAGAGTCACACACAGTACACTAACCAGAGACACAGAGTCACACCGTGCACTAACCAGTGAGGCAGAGTCACACCTAGTACACTTACCAGAGAGACAGAGACACACCCAGTACACTAACCAGAGAGACAGAGTCACACCCAGTACACTAACCAGAGAGACTTAGTCATACCCAGTACACTAACCAGAGAGACTTAGTCACACCCAGTACACTAACCAGAGAGAGGGTCACACCCAGTACACTAACCAGAGAGAGGGTCACACCCAGTACACTAACCAGAGAGAGGGTCACACCCAGTACACTAACCAGAGAGAGGGTCAAACCCAGTACACTAACCAGAGAGTCACACCCAGTACACTAACCAGAGAGACTGAATCACACACAGTACACTAACCAGAGAGACTGAATCACACCCAGTGCACTAACCAGAGAGACTGAATCACACCCAGTACACTAACCAGAGAGGATGAATCACAGCCAGTACACTAACCAGAGAGAGAGAGTCACACCCAGTACACTAACCAGAGAGACAGAGACACACCCAGTACACTAACCAGAGAGACAGAGTCACACACAGTACACTAACCAGAGAGACAGAGTCACACCCAGTAAACTAAACAGAGTCTGAATCACAACCAGTACACTAAACAGAGAGTCTGAATCACACCCAATGCACTAACCAGAGAGACAGAGTCACACCCAGTACACTAAGCACAGAGTCACAGCCAGTACACTCACCAGAGAGACAGAGTCACACCCAGTACACTCACCAGAGAGACAGAGTCACACCCAGTACACTCACCAGAGAGACAGAGTCACACCCAGTACACTCACCAGAGAGACAGTGTCACACCCAGTACACTCACCAGAGAGACAGAGTCACACCCAGTACACTCACCAGAGAGACAGAGTCACACCCAGTACACTCACCAGAGAGACAGAGTCACACCCAGTACACTCACCAGAGAGACGGAGTCACTCCCAGTAAACTAACGAGAGACGGAGTCACTCCCAGTACTCTCACCAGAGAGACGGAGTCACTCCCAGTACTCCCACCAGAGAGACGGAGTCACTCCCAGTACTCTCACCAGAGAGACGGAGTCACTCCCAGTACTCTCACCAGAGAGACGGAGTCACTCCCAGTACTCTCACCAGAGAGACTGAATCAGACACAGTACACTAACCAGAGAGACTGAATCTCAACCAGTACACTAACCAGAGAGAGGGAGTGACACACCCAGTACACTAACCAGAGAGACAGAGTCACACCCAGTACACTAACCAGAGAGACAGAGTCACACCCAGTACACTAACCAGAGAGACAGAGTCACACCCAGTACACTCACCAGAGAGACAGAGTCACACCCAGTACACTCACCAGAGAGACAGAGTCACACCCAGTACACTCACCAGAGAGACAGAGTCACACCCAGTACACTCACCAGAGAGACAGAGTCACACCCAGTACACTCACCAGAGAGACGGAGTCACTCCCAGTAAACTAACAAGAGAAGGAGTCACTCCCAGTACTCTCACCAGAGAGACGGAGTCACTCCCAGTACTCTCACCAGAGAGACGGAGTCACTCCCAGTACTCTCACCAGAGAGACGGAGTCACTCCCAGTACTCTCACCAGAGAGACTGAATCAGACACAGTACACTAACCAGAGAGACTGAATCACACCCAGTACACTAACCAGAGAGAGGGAGTGACACACCCAGTACACTAACCAGAGACAGAGTCACACCCGGTATATTAACCAGAGACAGATTCACACCCGGTATATTAAGCAAAGAGGGGGGGTTTAACACCCAGTACAATAACCGGAGACAGAGAGAGTGACACCTTGTGCACCAACCAGAGAGAAGAGAGGGAGAGTCACACCCAGTACAATAACCAGAGAGAGTGATTGAGAGAGTCACACCCAGTTCACAAACCAGAGAGAGGGAGGAAGAGTAACACCCAGAACACTAACCAGAGTGAGAGAGAGAGAGAGGGACAGACAGATTCACACAAAGTACACTAACCAGAGAGAGATAGAGGTAGATTCACATACTGTACATTAACGAGAGAGAGAGGGAGAGTCCCACACAGTGCATTATCCAGAGATAATGTCCAACCCAGTGCACTAACCAGAGAGACAGAGTACCACCCAATGCACTAACCAGAGATAAAGAGTCCCACCCAGTGCACTAACCAGAGAGACAGATTCCCACCCAGTACATTAACCAGAGAGACAGAGTCACACCCAGTACACTAACCAGAGAGACAGAGTCACACCCAGTACACTAACCAGAGAGACAGAGTCACACCCAGTACACTAACCAGAGAGACAGAGTACCACCCAAAGCACTAACCAGAGAGAAAGAGTCCCACCCAGTGCACTAACCAGAGAGACAGATTCCCACCCAGTACATTAACCAGAGAGAGAGTCACACCCAGTATACTAACCAGAGAGACAGAGTCACACACAGTACACTAACCAGAGACACAGAGTCACACCCAGTGCACTAACCAGAGAGACAGAGTCACACCCAGTACACTTACCAGAGAGACAGAGACACACCCAGTACACTAACCAGAGAGACAGAGTCACACCCAGTACACTAACCAGAGAGACTTAGTCACACCCAGTACACTAACCAGAGAGTCACTCCCAGTACTATAACCAGAGAGACGGAGTAACACCCAGTACACTAACCAGAGAGACTGAATCACACACAGTACACTAACCAGAGAGACTGAATCACACCCAGTACACTAACAAGTGAGACTGAATCACACCCAGTACACTAACAAGTGAGACTGAATCACACCCAGTACACTAACAAGTGAGACTGAATCACACCCAGTACACTAACAAGTGAGACTGAATCACACCCAGTACACTAACAAGTGAGACTGAATCACACCCAGTACACTAACCAGAGAGACTGAATCACACCCAGTACACTAACCAGAGAGACTGAATCACACCCAGTACACTAACCAGAGAGACTGAATCAGACCCAGTACACTAACCAGAGAGACTGAATCACACCCAGTACACTAACCAGAGAGACTGAATCACACCCAGTACACTAACCAGAGAGACTGAATCACACCCAGTACACTAACCTGAGAGACTGAATCACACCCAGTACACTAACCTGAGAGACTGAATCACACACAGTACACTAACCAGAGAGACTGAATCACACACAGTACACTAACCAGAGAGACTGAATCACACCCAGTACACTAACCAGAGAGACTGAATCACACCCAGTATACTAACAAGAGAGACTGAATCACACCCAGTACACTAACCAGAGAGACAGAGTCACACCCAGTACACTAACCAGAGAGACAGAGTAACACCCAGTACACTAACCAGAGAGACAGAGTCACACCAAGTACACTAACCAGAGAGACAGAGTCACACCCATTACACTAACCAGAGAGATAGAGTCACACCCAGTACACTCACCAGAGAGACAGAGTCACACCCAATACACTCACCAGAGAGACGGAGTCACTCCCAGTAAACTAACGAGAGACGGAGTCACTCCCAGTACTCTCACCAGAGAGACGGAGTCACTCCCAGTACTCTCACCAGAGAGACGGAGTCACTCCCAGTACTCTCACCAGAGAGACGGAGTCACTCCCAGTACTCTCACCAGAGAGACGGAGTCACTCCCAGTACTCTCACCAGAGAGACGGAGTCACTCCCAGTACTCTCACCAGAGAGACGGAGTCACTCCCAGTACTCTCACCAGAGAGACGGAGTCACTCCCAGTACTCTCACCAGAGAGACGGAGTCACTCCCAGTACTCTCACCAGAGAGACGGAGTCACTCCCAGTACTCTCACCAGAGAGACGGAGTCACTCCCAGTACTCTCACCAGAGAGACGGAGTCACTCCCAGTACTCTCACCAGAGAGACGGAGTCACTCCCAGTACTCTCACCAGAGAGACGGAGTCACTCCCAGTACTCTCACCAGAGAGACGGAGTCACTCCCAGTACTCTCACCAGAGAGCCGGAGTCACTCCCAGTACTCTCACCAGAGAGACGGAGTCACTCCCAGTACTCTCACCAGAGAGACGGAGTCACTCCCAGTACTCTCACCAGAGAGACTGAATCAGACACAGTACACTAACCAGAGAGACTGAATCACACCCAGTACACTAACCAGAGAGAGGGAGTGACACACCCAGTACACTAACCAGAGACAGAGTCACACCCGGTATATTAACCAGAGACAGATTCACACCCGGTATATTAAGCAATGAGGGGGGGTTTAACACCCAGTACAATAACCGGAGACAGAGAGAGTGACACCTTGTGCACCAACCAGAGAGAAGAGAGGGAGAGTCACACCCAGTACAATAACCAGAGAGAGTGAGTGAGAGAGTCACACCCAGTTCACAAACCAGAGAGAGGGAGGAAGAGTAACACCCAGTACACTAACCAGAGAGTCACTCCCAGTACTATAACCAGAGAGACGGAGTAACACCCAGTACACTAACCAGAGAGACTGAATCACACACAGTACACTAACCAGAGAGACTGAATCACACCCAGTACACTAACAAGTGAGACTGAATCACACCCAGTACACTAACAAGTGAGACTGAATCACACCCAGTACACTAACAAGTGAGACTGAATCACACCCAGTACACTAACAAGTGAGACTGAATCACACCCAGTACACTAACCAGAGAGACTGAATCACACCCAGTACACTAACCAGAGAGACTGAATCACACCCAGTACACTAACCAGAGAGACTGAATCAGACCCAGTACACTAACCAGAGAGACTGAATCACACCCAGTACACTAACCAGAGAGACTGAATCACACCCAGTACACTAACCTGAGAGACTGAATCACACACAGTACACTAACCAGAGAGACTGAATCACACACAGTACACTAACCAGAGAGACTGAATCACACCCAGTACACTAACCAGAGAGACTGAATCACACCCAGTATACTAACAAGAGAGACTGAATCACACCCAGTACACTAACCAGAGAGACAGAGTCACACCCAGTACACTAACCAGAGAGACAGAGTAACACCCAGTACACTAACCAGAGAGACAGAGTCACACCAAGTACACTAACCAGAGAGACAGAGTCACACCCATTACACTTACCAGAGAGATAGAGTCACACCCAGTACACTCACCAGAGAGACAGAGTCACACCCAATACACTCACCAGAGAGACGGAGTCACTCCCAGTAAACTAACGAGAGACGGAGTCACTCCCAGTACTCTCACCAGAGAGACGGAGTCACTCCCAGTACTCTCACCAGAGAGACGGAGTCACTCCCAGTACTCTCACCAGAGAGACGGAGTCACTCCCAGTACTCTCACCAGAGAGACGGAGTCACTCCCAGTACTCTCACCAGAGAGACGGAGTCACTCCCAGTACTCTCACCAGAGAGACGGAGTCACTCCCAGTACTCTCACCAGAGAGACGGAGTCACTCCCAGTACTCTCACCAGAGAGACGGAGTCACTCCCAGTACTCTCACCAGAGAGACGGAGTCACTCCCAGTACTCTCACCAGAGAGACGGAGTCACTCCCAGTACTCTCACCAGAGAGACGGAGTCACTCCCAGTACTCTCACCAGAGAGACGGAGTCACTCCCAGTACTCTCACCAGAGAGCCGGAGTCACTCCCAGTACTCTCACCAGAGAGACGGAGTCACTCCCAGTACTCTCACCAGAGAGACTGAATCAGACACAGTACACTAACCAGAGAGACTGAATCACACCCAGTACACTAACCAGAGAGAGGGAGTGACACACCCAGTACACTAACCAGAGACAGAGTCACACCCGGTATATTAACCAGAGACAGATTCACACCCGGTATATTAAGCAATGAGGGGGGGTTTAACACCCAGTACAATAACCGGAGACAGAGAGAGTGACACCTTGTGCACCAACCAGAGAGAAGAGAGGGAGAGTCACACCCAGTACAATAACCAGAGAGAGTGAGTGAGAGAGTCACACCCAGTTCACAAACCAGAGAGAGGGAGGAAGAGTAACACCCAGAACACTAACCAGAGTGAGAGAGAGAGAGAGGGACAGACAGATTCACACAAAGTACACTAACCAGAGAGAGATAGAGGTAGAGTCACATACTGTACAGTAACGAGAGAGGGAGAGTCCCACCCAGTGCATTATCCAGAGATAGTGTCCAATCCAGTGCACTAACCAGAGAGACAGAGTCCCACCCAATGCACTAACCAGAGATAAAGAGTCCCACCCAGTGCACTAACCAGAGAGACAGATTCCCACCCAGTACATTAACCAGAGAGACAGAGTCACACCCAGTACACTAACCAGAGAGACAGAGTCACACCCAGTACACTAACCAGAGAGACAGAGTCACACCCAGTACACTAACCAGAGAGACAGAGTCACACCCAGTACACTAACCAGAGAGACAGAGTCACACCCAGTACACTAACCAGAGAGACAGAGTCAAACCCAGTACACTAACCAGAGAGACAGAGTCAAACCCAGTACACTAACCAGAGAGATAGAATCACACCCAGTACACTAACCAGAGAGACAGAGTGACACCCAGTACACTAACCATAGAGAGAGTCACACGCATTACACTAACCGGAGAGACAGTCTCACACCCAGTACACTTCACAGAGAGACAGAGTCACACCCAGTACACTAACCAGAGAGACAAGTCACACCCAGTACACTAACCAGAGTCTGAATCATAACCAGTACACTAACCAGAAAGTCTGAATCACACCCAATGCACTAACCAGACAGACAGAATCACACCCAGTACACTAACCAGAGAGACTGAATTACACCCAGTACACTAACCAAAGAGAATGAATCACACCCAATGCACTAACCAGAGAGACTGAATCACACCCAATGCACTAACCAGAGAGACAGAATCATACCCAGTACACTTACCAGAGAGACATATTCACACCCAGTACACTAACCAGAGAGACAGAGTCACACCCTGTACACTAACCAGAGAAAAAGAGTCACACCCAGTACACTTACCAGAGAGACATAGTCACACCCAGTACACTAACCAGAGAGAGAGTCACACCCAGTACACTAACCAGAGAGAGAGTCACTCCCAGTACTCTAACCAGAGTGAATGAGTAACACCCAGTACACTAACCAGAGAGACAGAGTACCACCCAATGCACTAACCAGAGAGAAAGAGTCCCACCCATTGCACTAACCAGAGAGACAGGTTCCCAGCCAGTACATTAACCAGAGAGACAGAGTCACACCCAGTATACTAACCAGAGAGACAGAGTCACACACAGTACACTAACCAGAGACACAGAGTCACACCGTGCACTAACCAGTGAGGCAGAGTCACACCTAGTACACTTACCAGAGAGACAGAGACACACCCAGTACACTAACCAGAGAGACAGAGTCACACCCAGTACACTAACCAGAGAGACTTAGTCATACCCAGTACACTAACCAGAGAGACTTAGTCACACCCAGTACACTAACCAGAGAGAGGGTCACACCCAGTACACTAACCAGAGAGTCACACCCAGTACACTAACCAGAGAGAGGGTCAAACCCAGTACACTAACCAGAGAGTCACACCCAGTACACTAACCAGAGAGACTGAATCACACACAGTACACTAACCAGAGAGACTGAATCACACCCAGTGCACTAACCAGAGAGACTGAATCACACCCAGTACACTAACCAGAGAGGATGAATCACAGCCAGTACACTAACCAGAGAGAGAGAGTCACACCCAGTACACTAACCAGAGAGACAGAGTCACACCCAGTACACTAACCAGAGAGACAGAGTCACACCCAGTACACTAACCAGAGAGACAGAGTCACACCCAGTAAACTAAACAGAGTCTGAATCACAACCAGTACACTAAACAGAGAGTCTGAATCACAACCAGTACACTAACCAGAGAGACTGAATCACACCCAATGCACTAACCAGAGAGACAGAGTCACACCCAGTACACTAAGCACAGAGTCACAGCCAGTACACTCACCAGAGAGACAGAGTCACACCCAGTACACTCACCAGAGAGACAGAGTCACACCCAGTACACCCACCAGAGAGACAGAGTCACACCCAGTACACTCACCAGAGAGACAGTGTCACACCCAGTACACTCACCAGAGAGACAGAGTCACACCCAGTACACTCACCAGAGAGACAGAGTCACACCCAGTACACTCACCAGAGAGACAGAGTCACACCCAGTACACTCACCAGAGAGACGGAGTCACTCCCAGTAAACTAACGAGAGACGGAGTCACTCCCAGTACTCTCACCAGAGAGACGGAGTCACTCCCAGTACTCTCACCAGAGAGACGGAGTCACTCCCAGTACTCTCACCAGAGAGACGGAGTCACTCCCAGTACTCTCACCAGAGAGACGGAGTCACTCCCAGTACTCTCACCAGAGAGACGGAGTCACTCCCAGTACTCTCACCAGAGAGACTGAATCAGACACAGTACACTAACCAGAGAGACTGAATCTCAACCAGTACACTAACCAGAGAGAGGGAGTGACACACCCAGTACACTAACCAGAGAGACAGAGTCACACCCAGTACACTAACCAGAGAGACAGAGTCACACCCAGTACACTCACCAGAGAGACAGAGTCACACCCAGTACACTCACCAGAGAGACAGAGTCACACCCAGTACACTCACCAGAGAGACAGAGTCACACCCAGTACACTCACCAGAGAGACAGAGTCACACCCAGTACACTCACCAGAGAGACGGAGTCACTCCCAGTAAACTAACAAGAGACAGAGTCACTCCCAGTACTCTCACCAGAGAGACGGAGTCACTCCCAGTACTCTCACCAGAGAGACGGAGTCACTCCCAGTACTCTCACCAGAGAGACGGAGTCACTCCCAGTACTCTCACCAGAGAGACGGAGTCACTCCCAGTACTCTCACCAGAGAGACGGAGTCACTCCCAGTACTCTCACCAGAGAGACGGAGTCACTCCCAGTACTCTCACCAGAGAGACGGAGTCACTCCCAGTACTCTCACCAGAGAGACTGAATCAGACACAGTACACTAACCAGAGAGACTGAATCACACCCAGTACACTAACCAGAGAGAGGGAGTGACACACCCAGTACACTAACCAGAGACAGAGTCACACCCGCTATATTAACCAGAGACAGATTCACACCCGGTATATTAAGCAAAGAGGGGGGGTTTAACACCCAGTACAATAACCGGAGACAGAGAGAGTGACACCTTGTGCACCAACCAGAGAGAAGAGAGGGAGAGTCACACCCAGTACAATAACCAGAGAGAGTGATTGAGAGAGTCACACCCAGTTCACAAACCAGAGAGAGGGAGGAAGAGTAACACCCAGAACACTAACCAGAGTGAGAGAGAGAGAGAGGGACAGACAGATTCACACAAAGTACACTAACCAGAGAGAGATAGAGGTAGATTCACATACTGTACATTAACGAGAGAGAGAGGGAGAGTCCCACACAGTGCATTATCCAGAGATAGTGTCCAACCCAGTGCACTAACCAGAGAGACAGAGTACCACCCAATGCACTAACCAGAGATAAAGAGTCCCACCCAGTGCACTAACCAGAGAGACAGATTCCCACCCAGTACATTAACCAGAGAGATAGAGTCACACCCAGTACACTAACCAGAGAGACAGAGTCACACCCAGTACACTAACCAGAGAGACAGAGTCACACCCAGTACACTAACCAGAGAGACAGAGTCACACCCAGTACACTAACCAGAGAGACAGAGTCAAACCCAGTACACTAACCAGAGAGACAGAATCACACCCAGTACACTAACCAGAGACACAGAGTCACACCGTGCACTAACCAGTGAGGCAGAGTCACACCTAGTACACTTACCAGAGAGACAGAGACACACCCAGTACACTAACCAGAGAGACAGAGTCACACCCAGTACACTAACCAGAGAGACTTAGTCATACCCAGTACACTAACCAGAGAGACTTAGTCACACCCAGTACACTAACCAGAGAGAGGGTCACACCCAGTACACTAACCAGAGAGTCACACCCAGTACACTAACCAGAGAGAGGGTCAAACCCAGTACACTAACCAGAGAGTCACACCCAGTACACTAACCAGAGAGACTGAATCACACACAGTACACTAACCAGAGAGACTGAATCACACCCAGTGCACTAACCAGAGAGACTGAATCACACCCAGTACACTAACCAGAGAGGATGAATCACAGCCAGTACACTAACCAGAGAGACAGAGTCACACCCAGTACACTAACCAGAGAGACAGAGTCACACCCAGTACACTAACCAGAGAGACAGAGTCACACCCAGTAAACTAAACAGAGTCTGAATCACAACCAGTACACTAAACAGAGAGTCTGAATCACAACCAGTACACTAACCAGAGAGACTGAATCACACCCAATGCACTAACCAGAGAGACAGAGTCACACCCAGTACACTAAGCACAGAGTCACAGCCAGTACACTCACCAGAGAGACAGAGTCACACCCAGTACACTCACCAGAGAGACAGAGTCACACCCAGTACACCCACCAGAGAGACAGAGTCACACCCAGTACACTCACCAGAGAGACAGTGTCACACCCAGTACACTCACCAGAGAGACAGAGTCACACCCAGTACACTCACCAGAGAGACAGAGTCACACCCAGTACACTCACCAGAGAGACAGAGTCACACCCAGTACACTCACCAGAGAGACGGAGTCACTCCCAGTAAACTAACGAGAGACGGAGTCACTCCCAGTACTCTCACCAGAGAGACGGAGTCACTCCCAGTACTCTCACCAGAGAGACGGAGTCACTCCCAGTACTCTCACCAGAGAGACGGAGTCACTCCCAGTACTCTCACCAGAGAGACGGAGTCACTCCCAGTACTCTCACCAGAGAGACGGAGTCACTCCCAGTACTCTCACCAGAGAGACTGAATCAGACACAGTACACTAACCAGAGAGACTGAATCTCAACCAGTACACTAACCAGAGAGAGGGAGTGACACACCCAGTACACTAACCAGAGAGACAGAGTCACACCCAGTACACTAACCAGAGAGACAGAGTCACACCCAGTACACTCACCAGAGAGACAGAGTCACACCCAGTACACTCACCAGAGAGACAGAGTCACACCCAGTACACTCACCAGAGAGACAGAGTCACACCCAGTACACTCACCAGAGAGACAGAGTCACACCCAGTACACTCACCAGAGAGACGGAGTCACTCCCAGTAAACTAACAAGAGACAGAGTCACTCCCAGTACTCTCACCAGAGAGACGGAGTCACTCCCAGTACTCTCACCAGAGAGACGGAGTCACTCCCAGTACTCTCACCAGAGAGACGGAGTCACTCCCAGTACTCTCACCAGAGAGACGGAGTCACTCCCAGTACTCTCACCAGAGAGACGGAGTCACTCCCAGTACTCTCACCAGAGAGACGGAGTCACTCCCAGTACTCTCACCAGAGAGACGGAGTCACTCCCAGTACTCTCACCAGAGAGACGGAGTCACTCCCAGTACTCTCACCAGAGAGACTGAATCAGACACAGTACACTAACCAGAGAGACTGAATCACACCCAGTACACTAACCAGAGAGAGGGAGTGACACACCCAGTACACTAACCAGAGACAGAGTCACACCCGCTATATTAACCAGAGACAGATTCACACCCGGTATATTAAGCAAAGAGGGGGGGTTTAACACCCAGTACAATAACCGGAGACAGAGAGAGTGACACCTTGTGCACCAACCAGAGAGAAGAGAGGGAGAGTCACACCCAGTACAATAACCAGAGAGAGTGATTGAGAGAGTCACACCCAGTTCACAAACCAGAGAGAGGGAGGAAGAGTAACACCCAGAACACTAACCAGAGTGAGAGAGAGAGAGAGGGACAGACAGATTCACACAAAGTACACTAACCAGAGAGAGATAGAGGTAGATTCACATACTGTACATTAACGAGAGAGAGAGGGAGAGTCCCACACAGTGCATTATCCAGAGATAGTGTCCAACCCAGTGCACTAACCAGAGAGACAGAGTACCACCCAATGCACTAACCAGAGATAAAGAGTCCCACCCAGTGCACTAACCAGAGAGACAGATTCCCACCCAGTACATTAACCAGAGAGATAGAGTCACACCCAGTACACTAACCAGAGAGACAGAGTCACACCCAGTACACTAACCAGAGAGACAGAGTCACACCCAGTACACTAACCAGAGAGACAGAGTCACACCCAGTACACTAACCAGAGAGACAGAGTCACACCCAGTACACTAACCAGAGAGACAGAGTCAAACCCAGTACACTAACCAGAGAGACAGAATCACACCCAGTACACTAACCAGAGACACAGAGTCACACCCAGTACATTAACCAGAGAGTCAGATTCACACCCAGTACACTAACCATAGAGAGAGTCACACGCATTACACTAACCGGAGAGACAGTCTCACACCCAGTACACTTAACAGAGAGACAGAGTCACACCCAGTACACTAACCAGAGAGACAAGTCACACCCAGTACACTAACCAGAGAGTCTGAATCACAACCAGTACACTAACCAGAGAGTCTGAATCACACCCAATTCACTAACCAGACAAACAGAATCACACCCAGTACACTAACCAGAGAGACTGAATCACACCCAGTACACTAACCAGAGAGAATGAATCACAGCCAATGCACTAACCAGAGAGACAGAATCACACCCAATGCACTAACCAGAGAGACAGAATTACACCCAGTACACTTACCAGAGAGACATATTCACACCCAGTACACTAACCAGAGAGACAGAGTCACACCCTGTACACTAACCAGAGAAAAAGAGTCACACCCAGTACACTTACCAGAGAGACATAGTCACACCCAGTACACTAACCAGAGAGAGAGTCACACCCAGTACACTAACCAGAGAGAGAGTCACACCCAGTACACTAACCAGAGAGAGAGTCACACCCAGTACACTAACCAGAGAGAGAGTCACTCCCAGTACTCTAACCAGAGTGACGGAGTAACACCCAGTTCACTAACCAGAGAGACAGAGTACCACCCAATGCACTAACCAGAGAGAAAGAGTCCCACCCAGTGCACTAACCAGAGAGACAGGTTCCCAGCCAGTACATTAACCAGAGAGACAGAGTCACACCCAGTGCACTAACCAGAGAGACAGAGTCACAGACAGTACACTAACCAGAGAGACTTAGTCACACCCAGTACACTAACCAGAGAGAGAGTCACACCCAGTACACTAACCAGAGGGTCACACCCAGTACACTAACCAGAGGGTCACACCCAGTACTCTAACCACAGAGACGGAGTAACACCCAGTACACTAACCAGAGAGACTGAATCACACCCAGTACACTAACCAGAGAGACTGAATCACACCCAGTGCACTAACCAGAGAGACTGAATCACACCCAGTGCACTAACCAGAGAGACTGAATCACACCCAGTACACTAACCAGAGAGGATGAATCACAGCCAGTACACTAACCAGAGAGAGAGAGAGTCACACCCAGTACACTAACCCGAGAGACAGAGTCACACCCAGTACACTAACCAGAGAGACAGAGTCACACCCAGTACACTAACCAGAGAGACAGATTCACACCCAGTACACTAATCAGAGAGACAGAGTCACACCCAGTACACTAAACAGAGAGTCTGAATCACAACCAGTACACTAACCAGAGATTCTGAATCACACCCAATGCACTAACCAGAGAGACAGAGTCACACCCAGTACCCTAACCAGAGAGACAGAGTCACACCCAGTACACTAACCAGAGAGACAGAGTCACACCCAGTACCCTAACCAGAGAGACAGAGTCAAACCCAGTACACTAACCAGAGAGACAGAATCACACCCATTACACTCACCAGAGAGACAGAGTCACACCCAGTACACTCACCAGAGAGACAGAGTCACACCCAGTACACTCACCAGAGAGACAGAGTCACACCCAGTACACTCACCAGAGAGACAGAGTCACACCCAGTACACTCACCAGAGAGACAGAGTCACACCCAGTACACTCACCAGAGAGACAGAGTCACACCCAGTACACTCACCAGAAAGACAGAGTCACACCCAGTACACTCACCAGAGAGACGGAGTCACTCCCAGTAAACTAACAAGAGACGGAGTCACTCCCAGTACTCTCACCAGAGAGACGGAGTCACTCCCAGTACTCTCACCAGAGAGACGGAGTCACTCCCAGTACTCTCACCAGAGAGACTGAATCAGACACAGTACACTAACCAGAGAGACTGAATCACACCCAGTACACTAACCAGAGAGAGGGAGTGACACACCCAGTACACTAACCAGAGACAGAGTCACACCCGGTATATTAACCAGAGACAGATTCACACCCGGTATATTAAGCATTGAGGGGGGGTTTAACACCCAGTACAATAACCGGAGACAGAGAGAGTGACACCTTGTGCACCAACCAGAGAGAAGAGAGGGAGAGTCACACCCAGTACAATAACCAGAGAGAGTGATTGAGAGAGTCACACCCAGTTCACAAACCAGAGAGAGGGAGGAAGAGTAACACCCAGAACACTAACCAGAGTGAGAGAGAGAGAGAGGGACAGACAGATTCACACAAAGTACACTAACCAGAGAGAGATAGAGGTAGATTCACATACTGTACAGTAACGAGAGAGAGAGGGAGAGTCCCACACAGTGCATTATCCAGAGATAGTGTCCAACCCAGTGCACTAACCAGAGAGACAGAGTACCACCCAATGCACTAACCAGAGATAAAGAGTCCCACCCAGTGCACTAACCAGAGAGACAGATTCCCACCCAGTACATTAACCAGAGAGACAGAGTCACACCCAGTACACTAACCAGAGAGACAGAGGCACACACAGTACACTAACCAGAGAGACAGAGTCACACCCAGTACACTAACCAGAGAGACAGAGTCACACCCAGTACACTAACCAGAGAGACAGAGTCAAACCCAGTACACTAACCAGAGAGACAGAATCACACCCAGTACACTAACCAGAGACACAGAGTCACACCCAGTACATTAACCAGAGAGTCAGATTCACACCCAGTACACTAACCAGAGAGAGAGTCACACGCATTACACTAACCGGAGAGACAGTCTCACACCCAGGACACTGAACAGAGAGACAGAGTCACACCCAGTACACTAACCAGAGAGACAAGTCACACCCAGTACACTAACCAGAGAGTCTGAATCACAACCAGTACACTAACCAGAGAGTCTGAATCACACCCAATTCAATAACCAGACAAACAGAATCACACCCAGTACACTAACCAGAGAGACTGAATCACACCCAGTACACTAACCAGAGAGAATGAATCACACCCAATGCACTAACCAGAGAGACAGAATCACACCCAATGCACTAACCAGAGAGACAGAATCACACCCAGTACACTTACCAGAGAGACATATTCACACCCAGTACACTAACCAGAGAGACAGAGTCACACCCTGTACACTAACCAGAGAAAAAGAGTCACACCCAGTACACTTACCAGAGAGACATAGTCACACCCAGTACACTAACCAGAGAGAGAGTCACACCCAGTACACTAACCAGAGAGAGAGTCACACCCAGTACACTAACCAGAGAGTCACTCCCCGTACTCTAACCAGAGTGACGGAGTAACACCCAGTTCACTAACCAGAGAGACAGAGTCACACCCAGTGCACTAACCAGAGAGACAGGTTCCCAGCCAGTACATTAACCAGAGAGACAGAGTCACACCCAGTGCACTAACCAGAGAGACAGAGTCACAGCCAGTACACTAACCAGAGAGACTTAGTCACACCCAGTACACTAACCAGAGAGAGAGTCACACCCAGTACACTAACCAGAGAGTCACACCCAGTACTCTAACCACAGAGACGGAGTAACACCCAGTACACTAACCAGAGAGACTGAATCACACCCAGTACACTAACCAGAGAGACTGAATCACACCCAGTGCACTAACCAGAGAGACTGAATCACACCCAGTGCACTAACCAGAGAGACTGAATCACACCCAGTGCTCTAACCAGAGAGACTGAATCACACCCAGTGCACTAACCAGAGAGGATGAATCACAGCCAGTACACTAACCAGAGAGAGAGAGTCACACCCAGTACACTAACCAGAGAGACAGAGTCACACCCAGTACACTCACCAGAGAGACAGAGTCACACCCAGTACACTCACCAGAGAGACAGAGTCACACCCAGTACACTCACCAGAGAGACAGTCACACCCAGTACACTCACCAGAGAGACAGTCACACCCAGTACACTCACCAGAAAGACAGAGTCACACCCAGTACACTCACCAGAGAGACGGAGTCACTCCCAGTAAACTAACAAGAGACGGAGTCACTCCCAGTACTCTCACCAGAGAGACGGAGTCACTCCCAGTACTCTCACCAAAGAGACGGAGTCACTCCCAGTACTCTCACCAGAGAGACTGAATCAGACACAGTACACTAACCAGAGAGACTGAATCACACCCAGTACACTAACCAGAGAGAGGGAGTGACACACCCAGTACACTAACCAGAGACAGAGTCACACCCGGTATATTAACCAGAGACAGATTCACACCCGGTATATTAAGCATTGAGGGGGGGTTTAACACCCAGTACAATAACCGGAGACAGAGAGAGTGACACCTTGTGCACCAACCAGAGAGAAGAGAGGGAGAGTCACACCCAGTACAATAACCAGAAAGAGTGAGTGAGAGAGTCACACCCAGTACACTAATCAGAGAGACAGAGTCACACCCAGTACACTAAACAGAGAGTCTGAATCACAACCAGTACACTAACCAGAGAGACTGAATCACACCCAATGCACTAACCAGAGAGACAGAGTCACACCCAATGCACTAACCAGAGAGACAGAGTCACACCCAGTACCCTAACCAGAGAGACAGAGTCACACCCAGTACCCTAACCAGAGAGACAGAGTCAAACCCAGTACACTAACCAGAGAGACAGAATCACACACAGTACACTAACCAGAGAGACAGAATCACACCCAGTACATTAACCAGAGAGTCAGATTCACACCCAGTACACTAACCATAGAGAGAGTCACACGCATTACACTAACCGGAGAGACAGTCTCACACCCAGTACACTTAACAGAGAGACAGAGTCACACCCAGTACACTAACCAGAGAGACAAGTCACACCCAGTACACTAACCAGAGAGTCTGAATCACAACCAGTACACTAACCAGAGAGTCTGAATCACACCCAATGCACTAACCAGACAAACAGAATCACACCCAGTACACTAACCAGAGAGACTGAATCACACCCAGTACACTAACCAGAGAGAATGAATCACACCCAATGCACTAACCAGAGAGACAGAATCACACCCAATGCACTAACCAGAGAGACAGAATCACACCCAATGCACTAACCAGAGAGACAGAATCACACCCAGTACACTTACCAGAGAGACATATTCACACCCAGTACACTAACCAGAGAGACAGAGTCACACCCTGTACACTAACCAGAGAAAAAGAGTCACACCCAGTACACTTACCAGAGAGACATAGTCACACCCAGTACACTAACCAGAGAGAGAGTCACACCCAGTACACTAACCAGAGAGAGAGTCACACCCAGTACACTAACCAGAGAGAGAGTCACTCCCAGTACTCTAACCAGAGTGACGGAGAAACACCCAGTTCACTAACCAGAGAGACAGAGTACCACCCAATGCACTAACCAGAGAGAAAGAGTCCCACCCAGTGCACTAACCAGAGAGACAGGTTCCCAGCCAGTACATTAACCAGAGAGACAGAGTCACACCCAGTGCACTAACCAGAGAGACAGAGTCACAGCCAGTACACTAACCAGAGAGACTTAGTCACACCCAGTACACTAACCAGAGAGAGAGTCACACCCAGTACACTAACCAGAGAGTCACACCCAGTACTCTAACCACAGAGACGGAGTAACACCCAGTACACTAACCAGAGAGACTGAATCACACCCAGTACACTAACCAGAGAGACTGAATCACACCCAGTACATAACCAGAGAGACTGAATCACACCCAGTGCACTAACCAGAGAGACTGAATCACACCCAGTGCACTAACCAGAGAGACTGAATCACACCCAGTACACTAACCAGAGAGGATGAATCACAGCCAGTACACTAACCAGAGAGACAGAGTCACACCCAGTACACTAACCAGAGAGACAGAGTCACACCCAGTACACTAACCAGAGAGACAGATTCACACCCAGTACACTAATCAGAGAGACAGAGTCACACCCAGTACTCTAAACAGAGAGTCTGAATCACAACCAGTACACTAACCAGAGAGACTGAATCACACCCAATGCACTAACCAGAGAGACAGAGTCACACCCAGTACCCTAACCAGAGAGACAGAGTCACACCCAGTACCCTAACCAGAGAGACAGAGTCACATCCAGTACCCTAACCAGAGAGACAGAGTCACACCCAGTACACTAACCAGAGAGACAGAGTCACACCCAGTACACTAACCACAGAGTCACACCAAGTACACTAACCAGAGAGACAGAGTCACACCCAGTACACTAACCAGAGAGACAGAGTCACACCCAGTACAATAACCAGAGAGACAGAGTCACACCCAGTACAATAACCAGAGAGACAGAGTCACACCCAGGACACTATCCAAACAGACAGAGTCACACCCAGTACACTAACCAGAGAGACAGAGTCACACCCAGTACACTAACCAGAGAGACAGAATCACACCCAGTACACTAACCAGAGAGACAGAGTCACACCCAGTACATTAACCAGAGAGTCAGATTCACACCCAGTACACTAACCAGAGAGAGAGTCACACGCATTACACTAACCGGAGAGACAGTCTCACAGCCAGTACACTTAACAGAGAGACAGAGTCACACCCAGTACACTAACTAGAGAGACAAGTCACACCCAGTACACTAACCAGAGAGTCTGAATCACAACCAGTACACTAACCAGAGAGTCTGAATCACACCCAATGCACTAACCAGACAGACAGAATCACACCCAGTACACTAACCAGAGAGACTGATTCACACCCAGTACACTAACCAGAGAGAATGAATCACACCCAATGCACTAACCAGAGAGACTGAATCACACCCAATGCACTAACCAGAGACACAGAATCACACCCAGTACACTTACCAGAGAGACATAGTCACACCCAGTACACTAACCAGAGAGACAGAGTCACACCCTGTACACTAACCAGAGAAACAGAGTCACACCCTGTACACTAACCAGAGAAACAGAGTCACACCCAGTACGCTTACCAGAGAGACATAGTCACACCCAGTACACTAACCAGAGAGACAGAGTCACACCCAGTACACTAACCAGAGAGACAGAGTCACACCCAGTACACTAACCAGAGAGACAGAGTCACACCCAGTACACTTACCAGAGAGACAGAGTCACACCCAGTACACTAACCAGAGAGACAGAGTCACACCCAGTACACTAACCAGAGATAGGGAGAGTCACACCATTTGCACTAACCAGAGAGAGGGAGAGTCGCACCCAGAACATTAAGAGAGTGTGTGTGTCACACCTAGTACACTAACCAGAGAGAGTGAGTGAGACAGTCAGACGCAGTACACTAACCAGAGTGACAGAGAGAGAGTCACACCCTGTGCAATAACCAGAGAGAGAGAGAGGGAGAATCTCACACAGTACAATATTGAGTGAGAGAGTCACTCCCAGTTCACTAACCAGAGAGAGTGAAGCAGGGTAACACCCAGAACACAAACCAAGGTGAGAGAATGAGACACCCTGTTCACTAACCAATGAGAGAGAGGGAGAGTCACACCCAGTACATTCGCCAGAGATAGAGCAGGGGTCATATCCAGAACACAAACCAGATAGAGAGAGAGAGAGGGGGAGTTAAAGTCACGTACTGTACAGTTACCAGCGATAGAGGAAGAGTCACAAGCTGTGCACTGAACAGAGAGACAGATTCACACCCAGTGCACTAACCAGAGAGACAGAGTCACACCAAGTACACGAAACAGAGAGACAGAGTCCCACCCAGTACACTAACCAGAGAGACAGAGTCATACAAAGTTCACTAACCAGAGAGGCAGAGTCATAGCCAGTACACTAACCAGAGAGACAGAGTCACACCCAGTACACTAACCAGAGAGACAGAGTCACACCCAGTACACTAACCAGAGAGACAGAGTCACACCAAGTACACTAAACAGAGAGACAGAGTCCCACCCAGTACAATAACCAGAGAGACAGAGTCACACCCAGTTCACTAACCAGACAGGCAGATTCATAGCCAGTACACTAACCAGAGAGGCAGAGTCACACCCAGTACACTAACCAGAGAGACAGAGTCACACCCAGTACACTAACCAGAGAGACAGAGTCACACCCAGTACACTAACCAGAGAGACAGAGTCACACCCAGTACACTAACCAGAGAGACAGAGTCACACCCAGTACACTAAACAGAGAGAGAGAGACACACCCAGTACAATAACCAAAGAGACAGAGTCACACCTAGTACACTAACCAGAGAGAGAGTCACACGCATTACACTAACCAGAGAGACACTGTCACACCCAGTACACTTAACAGAGAGACAGAGTCACACCCTGTACACTAACAAGAGAGACAGAGTCACACCCATTACACTAACCAGAGAGACAGAGTCACACCCAGTACACTAAACAAAGACAGAGTCAGACCCAGTACACTAACCAGAGAGACAGAGTCATACCCAGTACACTAACCATAGAAACAGAGTCACACCCAGTACACCAACCTGAGTGACAGAGTCACACACATTACACTAACCAGAGCCAGAGTCACACCCAGTACACTAACCAGAGAGACAGAGTCAATCCCAGTACACTAACCAGAGAGACGGAGTCACACCCAGTAAACTAACGAGAGACGGAGTCACTCCCAGTACTCTAAACAGAGAGACGGAGTCACTCCCAGTACTCTAAACAGAGAGACGGAGTCGCACCCAGTACACTAACAAGAGAGACTGAATCACACACAGTACACTAACCAGAGAGACTGAATCACACGCATTACACTAACCAGAGAGACAGAGTCACACCCATTACACTAACCAGAGAGACAGAGTCACACCCAGTACACTAAAGAGACAGAGTCACACCCAGTACACTAACCAGAAAGAGAGTCACACCCAGTACACTAACCAGAGAGACAGAGTGACACCCAGTACACTAACCAGAGAGACAGTGTCACACCCAGTACACTCACCAGAGAGACAGATTCACTCCCAGTACACTCACCAGAGAGACAGAGTCAAAGCCATTACACTAACCAGTGAGACAGAGTCACAACCAGTACACTAACCAGAGAGACGGAGTCACACCGAGTACACTAACCAGAGAGACTGAATCACACACAGTACACTTACCAGAGAGAGGGAGTGTCACACCCAGTACACTAACCAGAGACAGAGTCACACCCAGTATATTAACCAGAGACAGAGTCACACCCGGTATATTAACCAGAGACAGAGTCACACCTAGTACACTACCCAGAGAGAGAGTGAGTGAGACAGTCAGACCAAGTACAGGAACCAGAGAAAGAGAGAGGGACACACCAGTAAACTAAGCAATGAGGGGGGGATTATCACCCAGTACACTAACCGGAGAGAGAGAGAGAGAGAGACAACTTGTGCACTAACCAGAGAGAGAGAGAGAGAGGGAGAATCACACCCAGTACAATAACCTGAGAGAGTGAGTGAGAGAGTCACACCCAGTTCACTAACCAAAGAGAGGGAGGAAGAGTAACACCCAGAAGACTAACCAGAGTGAGAGAGTGTCATACCCTGTTCACTAACCAGTGAGAGAGAGGGAGAGTCACACCCAGTACACTAACCAGAGAGAGATTGAGGTAGAGTCACATACTGTACAGTAACCAGAGAGAGAGGGAGAGTCCCAGCAAGTGCACTATCCAGAGAAAGTGTCCCACCCAGTACACTAACCAGAGAGAGAGAGCGGGACAGACAGAGTCACACCCAGTACACTAACCAGAGTGTCAGAGTCACACCCAGTACACTAACCAGCAAGACAGAGTCACACCCAGTACACTAACCAGCAAGACAGAGTCACACCCAGTACACTAACCAGCAAGACAGAGTCACACCCAGTACACTAACCAGAGAGAAAGAGTCACACCCATTACACTAACCAGAGAGACAGAGTCACACCCAGTGCACTAACTAGAGAGACTGAATCACAACCAGTACACTAACCAGAGAAACTGAATCACACCCAATACACGAACCAGAGAGACTGAATCACACCCAGTACACTAACCAGAGATAGGGAGAGTCACACCCTTTGCACTAACCAGAGAGTGAGGGAGAGTCGCACCCAGAACACTAAGAGAGAGTTTGTGTAACACGTAGTGCACTAACCAGAAAGAGTGATTGAGACAGTCAGACCCAGTACAGGAACCAGAGAGAGAGAGATGGACACACCCAGTACACTAAGCAGAGAGGGGGGTGTAACACCCAGTACACTAACCAGAGTGACAGAGAGAGAGTCACACCCTGTGCAATAACCAGAGAGAGAGAGAGGGAGAATCACGCACAGCAGAATATCCAGAGAGAGTGAGTGAGAGAGTCACCCCCAGTTCACTAACCAGAGAGAGGGAGGAAATGTAACACCCAGAACACTAACCAAGGTGAGAGAATGTCGCACCCTGTTCACTAACGAATGAGAGAGAGGGAGAGTCACACCCAGTACACTAACCAGAGAGAAAGAGTCACACCCAGTACACTAACCAGAGAGACAGAGTCACACCCAGTACACTAACCAAAGACAGAGTGACACCCAGTACACTATCCAGAGAGACTGAGTCACACCTAGTACACTAACCAGAGAGACAGAGTCACACCCAGTACACGAACCAGAGAGACAGAGTCACACCCAGTACACTAACCAGAGAGACAGAGTCACACCCAGTACACTAACCAGATAGACAGAATCACACCCATTACACTAACCAGAGAGACATAGTCACACCCAGTACACTAATCAGAGAGACAGAGTCACACACAGTACACTAACCAGAGAGATAGAGTCACACCCAGTACACTAACCAGAGAGACAAAGTCACTTCCAGTACACTAACCAGAGAGACGGAGTCACTCACAGTACACTAACCAGAGAGACGGAGTCACTCCCAGTACACTAACCAGAGAGACGGAGTAACACCCTGTACACTAACCATAGAGACTGAATCACACACAGTACACTAACCAGAGAGACTGAATCACACCCAGTACACTTACCAGAGACAGAGACACACCCGGTATATTAACCAGAGAAAGACTAACACCCTGTGCACTAACCAGAGAGATAGGGAAGTCGCACCCAGAAAACTAAGAGAGAGGGTGTCACACCTAGTACACTATCCAGAGAGAGGGCGTGTCACACCCAGTACACTAACCAGAGAGAGGGAGTGTCACACCCAGTACACTAACCAGAGAGAGTGAGTGAGACAGTCAGACCAAGTAAAGGAACCAGAGAAAGAGAGAGGGACACACCAGTAAACTAAGCAATGAGGGGGGGGTTAACACCCAGTACACTAACCGGAGAGAGAGAGAGAGACACCTTGTGCACTAACCAGAGAGAGAGAGGGAGAGTCACATCCAGTTCACTAACCAGAGCGAGGGAGGAAGAGTAACACCCAGAACACTAACCAGAGTGAGAGAGTGTCATACCCTGTTCACTAACCAGTGAGAGAGAGGGAGAGTCACACCCAGTACACTAACCAGAGAGAGATAGAGGTAGAGTCACATACTGTACAGTAACCAGAGAGAGAGGGAGAGTCCCACCCAGTGCACAATCCAGAGATACAGTGTCCCACCCAGTCCATTAAACAGAGACAGAAAACCACCCAATGCACTAACCAGAGAAACAGAGTCCCACCCAGTGCACTAACCAGAGAGACAGATTCCCACCCAGTATATTAACCAGAGAGACAGATTCACACCCAGTACATTAACCAGAGAGACAGATTCACACCCAGTACATTAACCAGAGAGACAGATTCACACCCAGTACATTAACCAGAGAGACAGATTCACACCCAGTACACTAACCAGAGAGAAAGATTCACACCCAGTACACTAACCAGAGAGAGAGTCACAGCCAGTACACTAACCAGAGAGACAGAGTCACACCCAGTACACTAACCAGAGAGAGATAGAGGTAGAGTCACATAGTGTACAGTAACCAGAGAGAGAGGGAGAGTCCCACCCAGTGCACAATCCAGTGATACAGTGTCCCACCCAGTGCATTAAACAGAGTACCACCCAATGCACTAACCAGAGAGACAGAGTCCAACCCAGTACATTAACCAGAGAGACAGATTCACACCCAGTACATTAACCAGAGAGACAGATTCACACCCAGTACATTAACCAGAGAGACAGACTCACACCCAGTACATTAACCAGAGAGACAGATTCACACCCAGTACATTAACCAGAGAGACAGATTCACACCCAGTACATTAACCAGAGAGAACGATTCACACCCAGTACATTAACCAGAGAGACCGATTCACACCCAGTACACTAAACAGAGAGAGAGTCACACCCAGTACACTAACCAGAGAGACAGAGTCACACCCAGTACACTAACCAGAGAGACAGAGTCACACCCAGTACACTAACCAGAGAGACAGAGTCACACCCAGTACACTAACCAGAAAGACAGAGTCACACCCAGTAAACTAACCAGAGAGACAGAGTCACATCCAGTACACTAACCAGAGAGACAGTGTCACACCCAGTACACTAACCAGAGACAGAGTCACACCCAGTACACTAATCAGAGAGACAGAGTCACACCCAGTACACTAACCAGTGAGAGGGAGGCAGAATCACACACACAACAATATCCAGAAAGGGAGAGGGAGACTCAGCCACTATACTAACCGGAAAGAGGGTGAGGGAGAGTCACACCCAGTACACTACCCAGAGCGACAACGTCACAAAAAGAACACTAACCAGAGAGACATAATCAAAAAAGTACACTAACCAGAGAGACTGAATCACACTCAGTACACTAACCAGAGAGACTGAATCACACTCAGTACACTAACCAGAGAGACTGAATCACAACCAGTATACTAACAAGAGACTGAATCACACCCAGTACACTAACCAGAGAGACTGAATCACACCCAGTACACTAACCAGAGAGACAGAGTCACACCCAGTACACTAACCAGAGAGACAGAGTCACACCCAGTACACTAACCAGAGAGACAGAGTCACACCCAGTACACTAACCAGAGAGACAGAGTCACACCCATTACACTAACCAGAGAGACGGAGTCACTCCCAGTACTCTCACCAGAGAGACGGAGTCACTCACAGTACACTAACCAGAGAGAGTGAATCAGACACAGTACACTAACCAGAGAGACTGAATCACACCCAGTACACTAACCAGAGAGAGGGATTGACACACCCAGTACACTAACCAGAGACAGAGTTACACCGCGTATATTAACCAGAGACAGAGTCACACCCAGTATATTAACCAGAGACAGATTCACAACCTGTGCACTAACCAGAGAGAGAGGGAAAGTCGCACCCAGAACACAGAGAGAGGGGGTTTCACACCTTGTACACTAACCAGAGAGAGTGAGTGAGACAGTCAGACCAAGGACAGGAACCAGAGAAAGACAGAGGGACACACAAGTACACTAAGCAATGAGGGGGGGTTTAACACCCAGTACAGTAACCGGAGACAGAGTGACACCTTGTGCACTAACCAGAGAGAGAGAGAGGGAGAGTCACACCCAGTACAATAACCAGAGAGAGAGAGTGAGAGAGTCACACCCAGTTCACAAACCAGAGAGAGGGAGGAAGAGTAACACCCAGAACACTAACCAGAGAGAGAGAGAGAGAGAGGGACAGACAGATTCACACAAAGTACACTAACCAGAGAGAGATAGAGGTAGAGTCACATACTGTACAGTAACGAGAGAGAGAGGGAGAGTCCCACCCAGTGCATTATCCAGAGATAGTGTCCAACCCAGTGCACTAACCAGAGAGACAGAGTACCACCAAATGCACTAACCAGAGATAAAGAATCCCACCCAGTGCACTAACCAGAGAGACAGATTCCCACCCAGTACATTAACCAGAGAGACAGAGTCACACCCAGTACAATAACCAGAGAGACAGAGTCACACCCAGTACACTAACCAGAGAGACAGATTCACACCCAGTACACTAACCAGAGAGACAGAGTCACACCCAGTACACTAACCAGAGAGACAGAGTCACACCCAGTACACTAACCAGAGAGACAGAGTCACACCCAGTACACTAACCAGAGAGACAGAGTCACATCCAGTACACTAACCAGAGAGACAGAGTCACACCCAGTACACTAACCAGAGAGACAGAGACACACCCAGTACACTAACCAGAGAGATAGAGTCACACCCAGTACACTAACCAGTGAGAGGGAGGCAGAGTCACACCCAGAACAATAACCAGAAAGGGAGAGGGAGTCTCAGCCAGTACACTAACCGGAAAGAGGGAGAGGGAGAGTCACACCCAGTACACTAACCTGAGAGACAACGTCACAACAAGAACACTAACCATAGAGACATAATCAAACCAAGCACACTAACCAGAGAGACTGAATCACGCCCAGTACACTAACCAAAGACACTGAATCAATCCAAGTACACTAACCAGAGACACTGAATCACACCCAGTACACTAACCAGAGAAACTGAATCACACCCAGTCCACTAACCAGAGACACTGCATCACAACCAGTACACTAACCAGAGAGACTGAATAACACCCAGTACACTAACCAGAAAGACTGAATCACACCCAATACACTAACCAGAGACACTGAATCACACCCAGTACACTAACCAGAGAAATTGAATCACACCCAGTACACTAACCAGAGACACTGAATCACAACCAGTACACTAACCAGAGAGACTGAATAACACCCAGTACACTAACCAGAAAGACTGAATCACACCCAGTACACTAACCAGAGAGACCGAATCAAACCCAGTACACTAACCAGACAGACTGAATCACACCCAGTACACTAACCAGAGAGACTGAATCACACCCAGTGCACTAACCAGAGAGACTGAATCACACCCAGTACACTAACCAGAGAGGATGAATCACAGCCAGTACACTAACCAGAGAGAGAGAGTCACAGCCAGTACACTAACCAGAGAGACAGAGTCACACCCAGAACACTAACCAGAGAGACAGAGTCACACCCAGTACACTAACCAGAGAGACAGTCACACCCAGTACACTAACCAGAGAGACAGAGTCACACCCAGTACACTAAACAGTGAGTCTGAATCACAACCAGTACACTAACCAGAGAGACTGAATCACACCCAATGCACTAACCAGAGAGACAGAGTCACACCCAGTACCCTAACCAGATAGACAGAGTCACACCCAGTACACTAACCAGAGAGACAGAGTCACACCCAGTACACTAACCAGAGAGACAGAGTCACACCCAGTACACTAACCAGATAGACAGAGTCACACCCAGTACAATAACCAGAGAGACAGAGTCACACCCAGGACACTAACCAGAGAGACAGAGTCACAACCAGTACACTCACCAGAGAGACAGAATCACACCCAGTACACTAACCAGAGAGACAGAGTCACACCCAGTACATTAACCAGAGAGACAGATTCACACCCAGTACACTAACCAGAGAGAGAGTCACACGCATTACACTAACCGTAGAGAAAGTCTCACACCCAGTACACTTAACAGAGAGACAGAGTCACACCCAGTACACTTAACAGAGAGACAGAGTCACACCCAGTACACTAACCAGAGAGACAGAGTCACACCCAGTACACTAACCAGAGAGTCTGAATCACAACCAGTACACTAACCAGAGAGACTGAATCACACCAAATGCACTAACCAGAGAGACAGAATCACACCCAGTACACTAACCAGAGAGACAGAGTCACACCCAGTACAGTAATCAGAGAGACAGAGTCACACTCAGTACACTAACCAGAGAGACTGAATCACACCCAGTACACTAACCAGAGAGACTGAATCACACCCAATGCACTAACCAGAGAGACTGAATCACACCCAATGCACTAACCAGAGAGACAGAATCACACCCAGTACACTTACCAGAGAGACATAGTCACACCCAGAACACTAACCAGAGAGACAGAGTCACACCCTGTACACTAACCAGAGAGACATAGTCACACCCAGTACACTAACCAGAGAGACAGAGTCACACCCAGTACACTAACCAGAGAGACAGAGTCACACCCAGTACACTAACCAGAGAGACAGAGTCACACCCAGTACACTAACCAGAGAGACATAGTCACACCCAGTACACTTACCAGAGAGACATAGTCACACCCAGTACACTAACCTGAGAGACAGAGTCACACCCAGTACACTAAACAGAGATAGGGAGAGTCACACCATTTACACTAACCAGAGAGAGGGAGAGTCGCACCCAGAACACTAAGAGAGTGTGTGTGTCACACCTAGTACACTAACCAGAGAGAGTGAGTGAGCCTTTCAGACGCAGTACAGGAACCAGAGAGCGAGAGATGGACACACCCAGTACACTAACCAGAGTGACAGAGAGAGAGTCACACCCTGTGCAATAACCAGAGAGAGAGAGAGGGAGAATCACACACAGTACAATATCCAGAGGGAATGAGTGAGAGAGTCACTCCCAGTTCACTAACCAGAGAGAGGGAAGCAGGGTAACACCCAGAACACAAACCAAGGTGAGAGAATGAGACACCCTGTTCACTAACCAATGAGAGAGAGGGAGAGTCACACCCAGTACAGTCGCCAGAGAGAGAGCAGGCAGTCCTATCCAGTACACAAACCAGAGAGAGAGAGAGAGAGAGAGAGAGAGAGAGAGGGAGGTAAAGTCACGTACTGTACAGTTACCAGCGATAGAGTCACAACCTGTGCACTGAACAGAGAGACAGATTCACACCCAGTACACTAACCAGAGAGACAGAGTCACACCAAGTACACTAAACAGAGAGACAGAGTCCCACCCAGTACAATAACCAGAGAGACAGAGTCATACCCAGTTCACTAACCAGAGAGGCAGATTCATAGCCAGTACACTAACCAGAGAGGCAGAGTCACACCCAGTACACTAACCAGAGAGACAGAGTCACACCCAGTACACTAACCAGAGAGACAGAGTCACACCCAGTACACTAACCAGAGAGAAAGAGTCACACCCAGTACACTAACCAGAGAGACAGAGTCACACCCAGTACACTAACCAGAGAGACAGAGTCACACCCAGTACACTAACCAGAGAGACAGAGTCACAGCCAGTACACTAACCAGAGAGACAGAGTCACACCCAGTACACTAAACAGAGAGAGAGAGAAACACACCCAGTACAATAACCAGAGAGACAGAGTCACACCTAGTACACTAACCAGAGAGAGTCACACACATTACACTAACCAGAGAGACACTGTCACACGCAGTACACTTAACAGAGAGACAGAGTCACACCCAGTACTCTAACAAGAGAGACAGAGTCACACCCTGTGCACTAAACGAGATAGGGAGACTCGCACCCAGAACACTAACCAGAGAGAGAAAGGGTGTCACACCAAGTACACTAACCAGAGAGAGAGGCTCAACCAGTGCACTAACCAGAGAGAGAGAGGGAGATTCACACCCAGTACACAAACAAGAGAGACAGAGTCACACCCAGTACACTAACCAGAGAGACAGAGTCATACACAGGACACTAACCAAGGAGACAGTATCACACCCAGTACACAAACCAGAGAGACAGAGTCACACCCAGTACACTAACCAGAGAGACAGAGTCACACCCATTACACTAACCAGAGAGACAGAGTCACACCCAGTACATTAACCAGTGAGAGAGGGTCTCTTCCAGTACACTAAACAAAGACAGAGTCACACCCAGTACACTAACCAGAGAGACAGAGTCACACCCAGTACACTAACCAGAGAAACAGAGTCACACCCAGTACACCAACCTGAGAGACAGAGTCACACACATTACACTAACCAGAGACAGAGTCACACCCAGTACACTAACCAGAGAGACAGTGTCAATCCCAGTACATTAACCAGAGAGACGGAGTCACACCCAGTAAACTAACGAGAGACGGAGTCACTCCCAGTACTCTAACCAGAGAGACGGAGTCACACCGAGTAAACTAACGAGAGACGGAGTCTCTCCCAGTACTCTAACCAGAGAGACGGAGTCACACCCAGTACACTAACAAGAGAGACTGAATCACACACAGTACACTAACCAGAGAGACTGAATCACACGCAGTATACTAACAAGAGAGACAGAGTCACACATAGTACACTAACCAGAGAGACAGAGTCACAGCCATTACACTAACCAGAGAGACAGAGTCACACCCATTACACTAACCAGAGAGACAGAATCACACCCATTACACTAACCAGAGAGACAGAGTCACACCCATTACACTAACCAGAGAGACAGAGTCACACCCAGTACACTAACCAGAGAGAGAGTCACACCCAGTACACTAACAGAGAGAGATTCACACCCAGTACACTAACCAGAGAGACAGAGTCACTCCCAGTACACTAACCAGAAAGAGAGTCACACCCAGTACACTAACCAGAGAGACAGAGTCACACCCAGTACACTAACCAGAGAGACAGTGTCACACCCAGTACACTAACCAGAGATAGGGAGAGTCACACCCTTTGCACTAACCGGAGAGTGAGGGAGAGTCGCACCCAGAACACTAAGAGAAAGTTTGTGTCACACCTAGTGCACTAACCAGAAAGAGTGAGTGAGACAGTCAGACCCAGTACAGGAACCAGAGAGAGAGAGATGGACACACCCAGTACACTAAGCAGAGAGGGGGGTGTAACACCCAGTACACTAACCAGAGTGAGAGAGAGAGAGTCACACCCTGTGCAATAACCAGAGAGAGAGAGAGGGAGAATCACGCACAGCAGAATATCCAGAGAGAGTGAGTGGGAGAGTCACCCCCAGTTCACTAACCAGAGAGAGGGATCAGAGTAACACCCAGAACACTAACCAAGGTGAGAGAATGTCGCACCCTGTTCACTAACCAATGAGAGTGAGGGAGAGTCACACCCAGTGCACTAACCATAGAGAAAGAGTCACACCCAGTACACTAACCAGAGAGACAGAGTCACACCCAGTACACTAACCAAAGACAGAGTGACACCCAGTACACTAACCAGAGAGACTGAGTCACACCTAGTACACTAACCAGAGAGACTGAGTCACACCCAGTACACTAAGCAGAGAGACGATTCACACCCAGTACACGAACCAGAGAGAGATAGAGGTAGAGTCACATACTGTACAGTAACCAGAGAGAGAGGGAGAGTCCCACCCAGTGCACAATCCAGAGATACAGTGTCCCACCCAGTCCATTAAACAGAGAGACAGAAAACTACCCAATGCACTAACCAGAGAGACAGAGTCCCACCCAGTGCACTAACCAGAGTCAGATTCCCACCCAGTACATTAACCAGAGAGACAGATTCACACCCAGTACATTAACCAGAGAGACAGAGTCCCACCCAGTACACTAACCAGAGAGACAGATTCACACCCAGTACACTAACCAGAGAGACAGAGTCACACCCAGTACACTAACCAGAGAGACAGAGTCACACCCAGTACACTAACCAGAGAAACAGAGTCACACCCAGTACACCAACCTGAGAGACAGAGTCACACACATTACACTAACCAGAGACAGAGTCACACCCAGTACAAAAACCAGAGAGACAGTGTCAATCCCAGTACATTAACCAGAGAGACGGAGTCACACCCAGTAAACTAACGAGAGACGGAGTCACTCCCAGTACTCTCACCAGAGAGACTGAATCAGACACAGTACACTAACCAGAGAGACTGAATCACACCCAGTACACTAACCAGAGAGAGGGAGTGACACACCCAGTACACTAACCAGAGACAGAGTCACACCCGCTATATTAACCAGAGACAGATTCACACCCGGTATATTAAGCAAAGAGGGGGGGTTTAACACCCAGTACAATAACCGGAGACAGAGAGAGTGACACCTTGTGCACCAACCAGAGAGAAGAGAGGGAGAGTCACACCCAGTACAATAACCAGAGAGAGTGATTGAGAGAGTCACACCCAGTTCACAAACCAGAGAGAGGGAGGAAGAGTAACACCCAGAACACTAACCAGAGTGAGAGAGAGAGAGAGGGACAGACAGATTCACACAAAGTACACTAACCAGAGAGAGATAGAGGTAGATTCACATACTGTACATTAACGAGAGAGAGAGGGAGAGTCCCACACAGTGCATTATCCAGAGATAGTGTCCAACCCAGTGCACTAACCAGAGAGACAGAGTACCACCCAATGCACTAACCAGAGATAAAGAGTCCCACCCAGTGCACTAACCAGAGAGACAGATTCCCACCCAGTACATTAACCAGAGAGATAGAGTCACACCCAGTACACTAACCAGAGAGACAGAGTCACACCCAGTACACTAACCAGAGAGACAGAGTCACACCCAGTACACTAACCAGAGAGACAGAGTCACACCCAGTACACTAACCAGAGAGACAGAGTCACACCCAGTACACTAACCAGAGAGACAGAGTCAAACCCAGTACACTAACCAGAGAGACAGAATCACACCCAGTACACTAACCAGAGACACAGAGTCACACCCAGTACATTAACCAGAGAGTCAGATTCACACCCAGTACACTAACCATAGAGAGAGTCACACGCATTACACTAACCGGAGAGACAGTCTCACACCCAGTACACTTAACAGAGAGACAGAGTCACACCCAGTACACTAACCAGAGAGACAAGTCACACCCAGTACACTAACCAGAGAGTCTGAATCACAACCAGTACACTAACCAGAGAGTCTGAATCACACCCAATTCACTAACCAGACAAACAGAATCACACCCAGTACACTAACCAGAGAGACTGAATCACACCCAGTACACTAACCAGAGAGAATGAATCACAGCCAATGCACTAACCAGAGAGACAGAATCACACCCAATGCACTAACCAGAGAGACAGAATTACACCCAGTACACTTACCAGAGAGACATATTCACACCCAGTACACTAACCAGAGAGACAGAGTCACACCCTGTACACTAACCAGAGAAAAAGAGTCACACCCAGTACACTTACCAGAGAGACATAGTCACACCCAGTACACTAACCAGAGAGAGAGTCACACCCAGTACACTAACCAGAGAGAGAGTCACACCCAGTACACTAACCAGAGAGAGAGTCACACCCAGTACACTAACCAGAGAGAGAGTCACTCCCAGTACTCTAACCAGAGTGACGGAGTAACACCCAGTTCACTAACCAGAGAGACAGAGTACCACCCAATGCACTAACCAGAGAGAAAGAGTCCCACCCAGTGCACTAACCAGAGAGACAGGTTCCCAGCCAGTACATTAACCAGAGAGACAGAGTCACACCCAGTGCACTAACCAGAGAGACAGAGTCACAGACAGTACACTAACCAGAGAGACTTAGTCACACCCAGTACACTAACCAGAGAGAGAGTCACACCCAGTACACTAACCAGAGGGTCACACCCAGTACACTAACCAGAGGGTCACACCCAGTACTCTAACCACAGAGACGGAGTAACACCCAGTACACTAACCAGAGAGACTGAATCACACCCAGTACACTAACCAGAGAGACTGAATCACACCCAGTGCACTAACCAGAGAGACTGAATCACACCCAGTGCACTAACCAGAGAGACTGAATCACACCCAGTACACTAACCAGAGAGGATGAATCACAGCCAGTACACTAACCAGAGAGAGAGAGAGTCACACCCAGTACACTAACCCGAGAGACAGAGTCACACCCAGTACACTAACCAGAGAGACAGAGTCACACCCAGTACACTAACCAGAGAGACAGATTCACACCCAGTACACTAATCAGAGAGACAGAGTCACACCCAGTACACTAAACAGAGAGTCTGAATCACAACCAGTACACTAACCAGAGATTCTGAATCACACCCAATGCACTAACCAGAGAGACAGAGTCACACCCAGTACCCTAACCAGAGAGACAGAGTCACACCCAGTACACTAACCAGAGAGACAGAGTCACACCCAGTACCCTAACCAGAGAGACAGAGTCAAACCCAGTACACTAACCAGAGAGACAGAATCACACCCATTACACTCACCAGAGAGACAGAGTCACACCCAGTACACTCACCAGAGAGACAGAGTCACACCCAGTACACTCACCAGAGAGACAGAGTCACACCCAGTACACTCACCAGAGAGACAGAGTCACACCCAGTACACTCACCAGAGAGACAGAGTCACACCCAGTACACTCACCAGAGAGACAGAGTCACACCCAGTACACTCACCAGAAAGACAGAGTCACACCCAGTACACTCACCAGAGAGACGGAGTCACTCCCAGTAAACTAACAAGAGACGGAGTCACTCCCAGTACTCTCACCAGAGAGACGGAGTCACTCCCAGTACTCTCACCAGAGAGACGGAGTCACTCCCAGTACTCTCACCAGAGAGACTGAATCAGACACAGTACACTAACCAGAGAGACTGAATCACACCCAGTACACTAACCAGAGAGAGGGAGTGACACACCCAGTACACTAACCAGAGACAGAGTCACACCCGGTATATTAACCAGAGACAGATTCACACCCGGTATATTAAGCATTGAGGGGGGGTTTAACACCCAGTACAATAACCGGAGACAGAGAGAGTGACACCTTGTGCACCAACCAGAGAGAAGAGAGGGAGAGTCACACCCAGTACAATAACCAGAGAGAGTGATTGAGAGAGTCACACCCAGTTCACAAACCAGAGAGAGGGAGGAAGAGTAACACCCAGAACACTAACCAGAGTGAGAGAGAGAGAGAGGGACAGACAGATTCACACAAAGTACACTAACCAGAGAGAGATAGAGGTAGATTCACATACTGTACAGTAACGAGAGAGAGAGGGAGAGTCCCACACAGTGCATTATCCAGAGATAGTGTCCAACCCAGTGCACTAACCAGAGAGACAGAGTACCACCCAATGCACTAACCAGAGATAAAGAGTCCCACCCAGTGCACTAACCAGAGAGACAGATTCCCACCCAGTACATTAACCAGAGAGACAGAGTCACACCCAGTACACTAACCAGAGAGACAGAGGCACACACAGTACACTAACCAGAGAGACAGAGTCACACCCAGTACACTAACCAGAGAGACAGAGTCACACCCAGTACACTAACCAGAGAGACAGAGTCAAACCCAGTACACTAACCAGAGAGACAGAATCACACCCAGTACACTAACCAGAGACACAGAGTCACACCCAGTACATTAACCAGAGAGTCAGATTCACACCCAGTACACTAACCAGAGAGAGAGTCACACGCATTACACTAACCGGAGAGACAGTCTCACACCCAGGACACTGAACAGAGAGACAGAGTCACACCCAGTACACTAACCAGAGAGACAAGTCACACCCAGTACACTAACCAGAGAGTCTGAATCACAACCAGTACACTAACCAGAGAGTCTGAATCACACCCAATTCAATAACCAGACAAACAGAATCACACCCAGTACACTAACCAGAGAGACTGAATCACACCCAGTACACTAACCAGAGAGAATGAATCACACCCAATGCACTAACCAGAGAGACAGAATCACACCCAATGCACTAACCAGAGAGACAGAATCACACCCAGTACACTTACCAGAGAGACATATTCACACCCAGTACACTAACCAGAGAGACAGAGTCACACCCTGTACACTAACCAGAGAAAAAGAGTCACACCCAGTACACTTACCAGAGAGACATAGTCACACCCAGTACACTAACCAGAGAGAGAGTCACACCCAGTACACTAACCAGAGAGAGAGTCACACCCAGTACACTAACCAGAGAGTCACTCCCCGTACTCTAACCAGAGTGACGGAGTAACACCCAGTTCACTAACCAGAGAGACAGAGTCACACCCAGTGCACTAACCAGAGAGACAGGTTCCCAGCCAGTACATTAACCAGAGAGACAGAGTCACACCCAGTGCACTAACCAGAGAGACAGAGTCACAGCCAGTACACTAACCAGAGAGACTTAGTCACACCCAGTACACTAACCAGAGAGAGAGTCACACCCAGTACACTAACCAGAGAGTCACACCCAGTACTCTAACCACAGAGACGGAGTAACACCCAGTACACTAACCAGAGAGACTGAATCACACCCAGTACACTAACCAGAGAGACTGAATCACACCCAGTGCACTAACCAGAGAGACTGAATCACACCCAGTGCACTAACCAGAGAGACTGAATCACACCCAGTGCTCTAACCAGAGAGACTGAATCACACCCAGTGCACTAACCAGAGAGGATGAATCACAGCCAGTACACTAACCAGAGAGAGAGAGTCACACCCAGTACACTAACCAGAGAGACAGAGTCACACCCAGTACACTCACCAGAGAGACAGAGTCACACCCAGTACACTCACCAGAGAGACAGAGTCACACCCAGTACACTCACCAGAGAGACAGTCACACCCAGTACACTCACCAGAGAGACAGTCACACCCAGTACACTCACCAGAAAGACAGAGTCACACCCAGTACACTCACCAGAGAGACGGAGTCACTCCCAGTAAACTAACAAGAGACGGAGTCACTCCCAGTACTCTCACCAGAGAGACGGAGTCACTCCCAGTACTCTCACCAAAGAGACGGAGTCACTCCCAGTACTCTCACCAGAGAGACTGAATCAGACACAGTACACTAACCAGAGAGACTGAATCACACCCAGTACACTAACCAGAGAGAGGGAGTGACACACCCAGTACACTAACCAGAGACAGAGTCACACCCGGTATATTAACCAGAGACAGATTCACACCCGGTATATTAAGCATTGAGGGGGGGTTTAACACCCAGTACAATAACCGGAGACAGAGAGAGTGACACCTTGTGCACCAACCAGAGAGAAGAGAGGGAGAGTCACACCCAGTACAATAACCAGAAAGAGTGAGTGAGAGAGTCACACCCAGTACACTAATCAGAGAGACAGAGTCACACCCAGTACACTAAACAGAGAGTCTGAATCACAACCAGTACACTAACCAGAGAGACTGAATCACACCCAATGCACTAACCAGAGAGACAGAGTCACACCCAATGCACTAACCAGAGAGACAGAGTCACACCCAGTACCCTAACCAGAGAGACAGAGTCACACCCAGTACCCTAACCAGAGAGACAGAGTCAAACCCAGTACACTAACCAGAGAGACAGAATCACACACAGTACACTAACCAGAGAGACAGAATCACACCCAGTACATTAACCAGAGAGTCAGATTCACACCCAGTACACTAACCATAGAGAGAGTCACACGCATTACACTAACCGGAGAGACAGTCTCACACCCAGTACACTTAACAGAGAGACAGAGTCACACCCAGTACACTAACCAGAGAGACAAGTCACACCCAGTACACTAACCAGAGAGTCTGAATCACAACCAGTACACTAACCAGAGAGTCTGAATCACACCCAATGCACTAACCAGACAAACAGAATCACACCCAGTACACTAACCAGAGAGACTGAATCACACCCAGTACACTAACCAGAGAGAATGAATCACACCCAATGCACTAACCAGAGAGACAGAATCACACCCAATGCACTAACCAGAGAGACAGAATCACACCCAATGCACTAACCAGAGAGACAGAATCACACCCAGTACACTTACCAGAGAGACATATTCACACCCAGTACACTAACCAGAGAGACAGAGTCACACCCTGTACACTAACCAGAGAAAAAGAGTCACACCCAGTACACTTACCAGAGAGACATAGTCACACCCAGTACACTAACCAGAGAGAGAGTCACACCCAGTACACTAACCAGAGAGAGAGTCACACCCAGTACACTAACCAGAGAGAGAGTCACTCCCAGTACTCTAACCAGAGTGACGGAGAAACACCCAGTTCACTAACCAGAGAGACAGAGTACCACCCAATGCACTAACCAGAGAGAAAGAGTCCCACCCAGTGCACTAACCAGAGAGACAGGTTCCCAGCCAGTACATTAACCAGAGAGACAGAGTCACACCCAGTGCACTAACCAGAGAGACAGAGTCACAGCCAGTACACTAACCAGAGAGACTTAGTCACACCCAGTACACTAACCAGAGAGAGAGTCACACCCAGTACACTAACCAGAGAGTCACACCCAGTACTCTAACCACAGAGACGGAGTAACACCCAGTACACTAACCAGAGAGACTGAATCACACCCAGTACACTAACCAGAGAGACTGAATCACACCCAGTACATAACCAGAGAGACTGAATCACACCCAGTGCACTAACCAGAGAGACTGAATCACACCCAGTGCACTAACCAGAGAGACTGAATCACACCCAGTACACTAACCAGAGAGGATGAATCACAGCCAGTACACTAACCAGAGAGACAGAGTCACACCCAGTACACTAACCAGAGAGACAGAGTCACACCCAGTACACTAACCAGAGAGACAGATTCACACCCAGTACACTAATCAGAGAGACAGAGTCACACCCAGTACTCTAAACAGAGAGTCTGAATCACAACCAGTACACTAACCAGAGAGACTGAATCACACCCAATGCACTAACCAGAGAGACAGAGTCACACCCAGTACCCTAACCAGAGAGACAGAGTCACACCCAGTACCCTAACCAGAGAGACAGAGTCACATCCAGTACCCTAACCAGAGAGACAGAGTCACACCCAGTACACTAACCAGAGAGACAGAGTCACACCCAGTACACTAACCACAGAGTCACACCAAGTACACTAACCAGAGAGACAGAGTCACACCCAGTACACTAACCAGAGAGACAGAGTCACACCCAGTACAATAACCAGAGAGACAGAGTCACACCCAGTACAATAACCAGAGAGACAGAGTCACACCCAGGACACTATCCAAACAGACAGAGTCACACCCAGTACACTAACCAGAGAGACAGAGTCACACCCAGTACACTAACCAGAGAGACAGAATCACACCCAGTACACTAACCAGAGAGACAGAGTCACACCCAGTACATTAACCAGAGAGTCAGATTCACACCCAGTACACTAACCAGAGAGAGAGTCACACGCATTACACTAACCGGAGAGACAGTCTCACAGCCAGTACACTTAACAGAGAGACAGAGTCACACCCAGTACACTAACTAGAGAGACAAGTCACACCCAGTACACTAACCAGAGAGTCTGAATCACAACCAGTACACTAACCAGAGAGTCTGAATCACACCCAATGCACTAACCAGACAGACAGAATCACACCCAGTACACTAACCAGAGAGACTGAATCACACCCAGTACACTAACCAGAGAGAATGAATCACACCCAATGCACTAACCAGAGAGACTGAATCACACCCAATGCACTAACCAGAGACACAGAATCACACCCAGTACACTTACCAGAGAGACATAGTCACACCCAGTACACTAACCAGAGAGACAGAGTCACACCCTGTACACTAACCAGAGAAACAGAGTCACACCCTGTACACTAACCAGAGAAACAGAGTCACACCCAGTACGCTTACCAGAGAGACATAGTCACACCCAGTACACTAACCAGAGAGACAGAGTCACACCCAGTACACTAACCAGAGAGACAGAGTCACACCCAGTACACTAACCAGAGAGACAGAGTCACACCCAGTACACTCACCAGAGAGACAGAGTCACACCCAGTACACTAACCAGAGAGACAGAGTCACACCCAGTACACTAACCAGAGATAGGGAGAGTCACACCATTTGCACTAACCAGAGAGAGGGAGAGTCGCACCCAGAACATTAAGAGAGTGTGTGTGTCACACCTAGTACACTAACCAGAGAGAGTGAGTGAGACAGTCAGACGCAGTACACTAACCAGAGTGACAGAGAGAGAGTCACACCCTGTGCAATAACCAGAGAGAGAGAGAGGGAGAATCTCACACAGTACAATATTGAGTGAGAGAGTCACTCCCAGTTCACTAACCAGAGAGAGTGAAGCAGGGTAACACCCAGAACACAAACCAAGGTGAGAGAATGAGACACCCTGTTCACTAACCAATGAGAGAGAGGGAGAGTCACACCCAGTACATTCGCCAGAGATAGAGCAGGGGTCATATCCAGAACACAAACCAGATAGAGAGAGAGAGAGGGGGAGTTAAAGTCACGTACTGTACAGTTACCAGCGATAGAGGAAGAGTCACAAGCTGTGCACTGAACAGAGAGACAGATTCACACCCAGTGCACTAACCAGAGAGACAGAGTCACACCAAGTACACGAAACAGAGAGACAGAGTCCCACCCAGTACACTAACCAGAGAGACAGAGTCATACAAAGTTCACTAACCAGAGAGGCAGAGTCATAGCCAGTACACTAACCAGAGAGACAGAGTCACACCCAGTACACTAACCAGAGAGACAGAGTCACACCCAGTACACTAACCAGAGAGACAGAGTCACACCAAGTACACTAAACAGAGAGACAGAGTCCCACCCAGTACAATAACCAGAGAGACAGAGTCACACCCAGTTCACTAACCAGACAGGCAGATTCATAGCCAGTACACTAACCAGAGAGGCAGAGTCACACCCAGTACACTAACCAGAGAGACAGAGTCACACCCAGTACACTAACCAGAGAGACAGAGTCACACCCAGTACACTAACCAGAGAGACAGAGTCACACCCAGTACACTAACCAGAGAGACAGAGTCACACCCAGTACACTAAACAGAGAGAGAGAGACACACCCAGTACAATAACCAAAGAGACAGAGTCACACCTAGTACACTAACCAGAGAGAGAGTCACACGCATTACACTAACCAGAGAGACACTGTCACACCCAGTACACTTAACAGAGAGACAGAGTCACACCCTGTACACTAACAAGAGAGACAGAGTCAAACCCTGTGCACTAACCGAGAGATAGGGAGACTCGCACCCAGAACACTAACCAGAGAGAGAAAGGGTGTCACACCTAGGACACTAACCAGAGAGAGAGGCTCAACCAGTACACTAACCAGAGAGAGAGTGGGAGATTCACACCCAGTACACAAACAAGAGAGACAGAGTCACACCCAGTACACTAACCAAGAGACAGAGTCATACACAGGACACTAACCAACGAGACAGTATCACACCCAGTACACTAACCAGAGAGACAGAGTCACACCCAGTACACTAACCAGAGAGACAGAGTCACACCCATTACACTAACCAGAGAGACAGAGTCACACCCAGTACACTAAACAAAGACAGAGTCAGACCCAGTACACTAACCAGAGAGACAGAGTCATACCCAGTACACTAACCATAGAAACAGAGTCACACCCAGTACACCAACCTGAGTGACAGAGTCACACACATTACACTAACCAGAGCCAGAGTCACACCCAGTACACTAACCAGAGAGACAGAGTCAATCCCAGTACACTAACCAGAGAGACGGAGTCACACCCAGTAAACTAACGAGAGACGGAGTCACTCCCAGTACTCTAAACAGAGAGACGGAGTCACTCCCAGTACTCTAAACAGAGAGACGGAGTCGCACCCAGTACACTAACAAGAGAGACTGAATCACACACAGTACACTAACCAGAGAGACTGAATCACACGCATTACACTAACCAGAGAGACAGAGTCACACCCATTACACTAACCAGAGAGACAGAGTCACACCCAGTACACTAAAGAGACAGAGTCACACCCAGTACACTAACCAGAAAGAGAGTCACACCCAGTACACTAACCAGAGAGACAGAGTGACACCCAGTACACTAACCAGAGAGACAGTGTCACACCCAGTACACTCACCAGAGAGACAGATTCACTCCCAGTACACTCACCAGAGAGACAGAGTCAAAGCCATTACACTAACCAGTGAGACAGAGTCACAACCAGTACACTAACCAGAGAGACGGAGTCACACCGAGTACACTAACCAGAGAGACTGAATCACACACAGTACACTTACCAGAGAGAGGGAGTGTCACACCCAGTACACTAACCAGAGACAGAGTCACACCCAGTATATTAACCAGAGACAGAGTCACACCCGGTATATTAACCAGAGACAGAGTCACACCTAGTACACTACCCAGAGAGAGAGTGAGTGAGACAGTCAGACCAAGTACAGGAACCAGAGAAAGAGAGAGGGACACACCAGTAAACTAAGCAATGAGGGGGGGATTATCACCCAGTACACTAACCGGAGAGAGAGAGAGAGAGAGACAACTTGTGCACTAACCAGAGAGAGAGAGAGAGAGGGAGAATCACACCCAGTACAATAACCTGAGAGAGTGAGTGAGAGAGTCACACCCAGTTCACTAACCAAAGAGAGGGAGGAAGAGTAACACCCAGAAGACTAACCAGAGTGAGAGAGTGTCATACCCTGTTCACTAACCAGTGAGAGAGAGGGAGAGTCACACCCAGTACACTAACCAGAGAGAGATTGAGGTAGAGTCACATACTGTACAGTAACCAGAGAGAGAGGGAGAGTCCCAGCAAGTGCACTATCCAGAGAAAGTGTCCCACCCAGTACACTAACCAGAGAGAGAGAGCGGGACAGACAGAGTCACACCCAGTACACTAACCAGAGTGTCAGAGTCACACCCAGTACACTAACCAGCAAGACAGAGTCACACCCAGTACACTAACCAGCAAGACAGAGTCACACCCAGTACACTAACCAGCAAGACAGAGTCACACCCAGTACACTAACCAGAGAGAAAGAGTCACACCCATTACACTAACCAGAGAGACAGAGTCACACCCAGTGCACTAACTAGAGAGACTGAATCACAACCAGTACACTAACCAGAGAAACTGAATCACACCCAATACACGAACCAGAGAGACTGAATCACACCCAGTACACTAACCAGAGATAGGGAGAGTCACACCCTTTGCACTAACCAGAGAGTGAGGGAGAGTCGCACCCAGAACACTAAGAGAGAGTTTGTGTAACACGTAGTGCACTAACCAGAAAGAGTGATTGAGACAGTCAGACCCAGTACAGGAACCAGAGAGAGAGAGATGGACACACCCAGTACACTAAGCAGAGAGGGGGGTGTAACACCCAGTACACTAACCAGAGTGACAGAGAGAGAGTCACACCCTGTGCAATAACCAGAGAGAGAGAGAGGGAGAATCACGCACAGCAGAATATCCAGAGAGAGTGAGTGAGAGAGTCACCCCCAGTTCACTAACCAGAGAGAGGGAGGAAATGTAACACCCAGAACACTAACCAAGGTGAGAGAATGTCGCACCCTGTTCACTAACGAATGAGAGAGAGGGAGAGTCACACCCAGTACACTAACCAGAGAGAAAGAGTCACACCCAGTACACTAACCAGAGAGACAGAGTCACACCCAGTACACTAACCAAAGACAGAGTGACACCCAGTACACTATCCAGAGAGACTGAGTCACACCTAGTACACTAACCAGAGAGACAGAGTCACACCCAGTACACGAACCAGAGAGACAGAGTCACACCCAGTACACTAACCAGAGAGACAGAGTCACACCCAGTACACTAACCAGATAGACAGAATCACACCCATTACACTAACCAGAGAGACATAGTCACACCCAGTACACTAATCAGAGAGACAGAGTCACACACAGTACACTAACCAGAGAGATAGAGTCACACCCAGTACACTAACCAGAGAGACAAAGTCACTTCCAGTACACTAACCAGAGAGACGGAGTCACTCACAGTACACTAACCAGAGAGACGGAGTCACTCCCAGTACACTAACCAGAGAGACGGAGTAACACCCTGTACACTAACCATAGAGACTGAATCACACACAGTACACTAACCAGAGAGACTGAATCACACCCAGTACACTTACCAGAGACAGAGACACACCCGGTATATTAACCAGAGAAAGACTAACACCCTGTGCACTAACCAGAGAGATAGGGAAGTCGCACCCAGAAAACTAAGAGAGAGGGTGTCACACCTAGTACACTATCCAGAGAGAGGGCGTGTCACACCCAGTACACTAACCAGAGAGAGGGAGTGTCACACCCAGTACACTAACCAGAGAGAGTGAGTGAGACAGTCAGACCAAGTAAAGGAACCAGAGAAAGAGAGAGGGACACACCAGTAAACTAAGCAATGAGGGGGGGGTTAACACCCAGTACACTAACCGGAGAGAGAGAGAGAGACACCTTGTGCACTAACCAGAGAGAGAGAGGGAGAGTCACATCCAGTTCACTAACCAGAGCGAGGGAGGAAGAGTAACACCCAGAACACTAACCAGAGTGAGAGAGTGTCATACCCTGTTCACTAACCAGTGAGAGAGAGGGAGAGTCACACCCAGTACACTAACCAGAGAGAGATAGAGGTAGAGTCACATACTGTACAGTAACCAGAGAGAGAGGGAGAGTCCCACCCAGTGCACAATCCAGAGATACAGTGTCCCACCCAGTCCATTAAACAGAGACAGAAAACCACCCAATGCACTAACCAGAGAAACAGAGTCCCACCCAGTGCACTAACCAGAGAGACAGATTCCCACCCAGTATATTAACCAGAGAGACAGATTCACACCCAGTACATTAACCAGAGAGACAGATTCACACCCAGTACATTAACCAGAGAGACAGATTCACACCCAGTACATTAACCAGAGAGACAGATTCACACCCAGTACACTAACCAGAGAGAAAGATTCACACCCAGTACACTAACCAGAGAGAGAGTCACAGCCAGTACACTAACCAGAGAGACAGAGTCACACCCAGTACACTAACCAGAGAGAGATAGAGGTAGAGTCACATAGTGTACAGTAACCAGAGAGAGAGGGAGAGTCCCACCCAGTGCACAATCCAGTGATACAGTGTCCCACCCAGTGCATTAAACAGAGTACCACCCAATGCACTAACCAGAGAGACAGAGTCCAACCCAGTACATTAACCAGAGAGACAGATTCACACCCAGTACATTAACCAGAGAGACAGATTCACACCCAGTACATTAACCAGAGAGACAGACTCACACCCAGTACATTAACCAGAGAGACAGATTCACACCCAGTACATTAACCAGAGAGACAGATTCACACCCAGTACATTAACCAGAGAGAACGATTCACACCCAGTACATTAACCAGAGAGACCGATTCACACCCAGTACACTAAACAGAGAGAGAGTCACACCCAGTACACTAACCAGAGAGACAGAGTCACACCCAGTACACTAACCAGAGAGACAGAGTCACACCCAGTACACTAACCAGAGAGACAGAGTCACACCCAGTACACTAACCAGAAAGACAGAGTCACACCCAGTAAACTAACCAGAGAGACAGAGTCACATCCAGTACACTAACCAGAGAGACAGTGTCACACCCAGTACACTAACCAGAGACAGAGTCACACCCAGTACACTAATCAGAGAGACAGAGTCACACCCAGTACACTAACCAGTGAGAGGGAGGCAGAATCACACACACAACAATATCCAGAAAGGGAGAGGGAGACTCAGCCACTATACTAACCGGAAAGAGGGTGAGGGAGAGTCACACCCAGTACACTACCCAGAGCGACAACGTCACAAAAAGAACACTAACCAGAGAGACATAATCAAAAAAGTACACTAACCAGAGAGACTGAATCACACTCAGTACACTAACCAGAGAGACTGAATCACACTCAGTACACTAACCAGAGAGACTGAATCACAACCAGTATACTAACAAGAGACTGAATCACACCCAGTACACTAACCAGAGAGACTGAATCACACCCAGTACACTAACCAGAGAGACAGAGTCACACCCAGTACACTAACCAGAGAGACAGAGTCACACCCAGTACACTAACCAGAGAGACAGAGTCACACCCAGTACACTAACCAGAGAGACAGAGTCACACCCATTACACTAACCAGAGAGACGGAGTCACTCCCAGTACTCTCACCAGAGAGACGGAGTCACTCACAGTACACTAACCAGAGAGAGTGAATCAGACACAGTACACTAACCAGAGAGACTGAATCACACCCAGTACACTAACCAGAGAGAGGGATTGACACACCCAGTACACTAACCAGAGACAGAGTTACACCGCGTATATTAACCAGAGACAGAGTCACACCCAGTATATTAACCAGAGACAGATTCACAACCTGTGCACTAACCAGAGAGAGAGGGAAAGTCGCACCCAGAACACAGAGAGAGGGGGTTTCACACCTTGTACACTAACCAGAGAGAGTGAGTGAGACAGTCAGACCAAGGACAGGAACCAGAGAAAGACAGAGGGACACACAAGTACACTAAGCAATGAGGGGGGGTTTAACACCCAGTACAGTAACCGGAGACAGAGTGACACCTTGTGCACTAACCAGAGAGAGAGAGAGGGAGAGTCACACCCAGTACAATAACCAGAGAGAGAGAGTGAGAGAGTCACACCCAGTTCACAAACCAGAGAGAGGGAGGAAGAGTAACACCCAGAACACTAACCAGAGAGAGAGAGAGAGAGAGGGACAGACAGATTCACACAAAGTACACTAACCAGAGAGAGATAGAGGTAGAGTCACATACTGTACAGTAACGAGAGAGAGAGGGAGAGTCCCACCCAGTGCATTATCCAGAGATAGTGTCCAACCCAGTGCACTAACCAGAGAGACAGAGTACCACCAAATGCACTAACCAGAGATAAAGAATCCCACCCAGTGCACTAACCAGAGAGACAGATTCCCACCCAGTACATTAACCAGAGAGACAGAGTCACACCCAGTACAATAACCAGAGAGACAGAGTCACACCCAGTACACTAACCAGAGAGACAGATTCACACCCAGTACACTAACCAGAGAGACAGAGTCACACCCAGTACACTAACCAGAGAGACAGAGTCACACCCAGTACACTAACCAGAGAGACAGAGTCACACCCAGTACACTAACCAGAGAGACAGAGTCACATCCAGTACACTAACCAGAGAGACAGAGTCACACCCAGTACACTAACCAGAGAGACAGAGACACACCCAGTACACTAACCAGAGAGATAGAGTCACACCCAGTACACTAACCAGTGAGAGGGAGGCAGAGTCACACCCAGAACAATAACCAGAAAGGGAGAGGGAGTCTCAGCCAGTACACTAACCGGAAAGAGGGAGAGGGAGAGTCACACCCAGTACACTAACCTGAGAGACAACGTCACAACAAGAACACTAACCATAGAGACATAATCAAACCAAGTACACTAACCAGAGACACTGAATCACACCCAGTACACTAACCAGAGAAACTGAATCACACCCAGTCCACTAACCAGAGACACTGCATCACAACCAGTACACTAACCAGAGAGACTGAATAACACCCAGTACACTAACCAGAAAGACTGAATCACACCCAATACACTAACCAGAGACACTGAATCACACCCAGTACACTAACCAGAGAAATTGAATCACACCCAGTACACTAACCAGAGACACTGAATCACAACCAGTACACTAACCAGAGAGACTGAATAACACCCAGTACACTAACCAGAAAGACTGAATCACACCCAGTACACTAACCAGAGAGACCGAATCAAACCCAGTACACTAACCAGACAGACTGAATCACACCCAGTACACTAACCAGAGAGACTGAATCACACCCAGTGCACTAACCAGAGAGACTGAATCACACCCAGTACACTAACCAGAGAGGATGAATCACAGCCAGTACACTAACCAGAGAGAGAGAGTCACAGCCAGTACACTAACCAGAGAGACAGAGTCACACCCAGAACACTAACCAGAGAGACAGAGTCACACCCAGTACACTAACCAGAGAGACAGTCACACCCAGTACACTAACCAGAGAGACAGAGTCACACCCAGTACACTAAACAGTGAGTCTGAATCACAACCAGTACACTAACCAGAGAGACTGAATCACACCCAATGCACTAACCAGAGAGACAGAGTCACACCCAGTACCCTAACCAGATAGACAGAGTCACACCCAGTACACTAACCAGAGAGACAGAGTCACACCCAGTACACTAACCAGAGAGACAGAGTCACACCCAGTACACTAACCAGATAGACAGAGTCACACCCAGTACAATAACCAGAGAGACAGAGTCACACCCAGGACACTAACCAGAGAGACAGAGTCACAACCAGTACACTCACCAGAGAGACAGAATCACACCCAGTACACTAACCAGAGAGACAGAGTCACACCCAGTACATTAACCAGAGAGACAGATTCACACCCAGTACACTAACCAGAGAGAGAGTCACACGCATTACACTAACCGTAGAGAAAGTCTCACACCCAGTACACTTAACAGAGAGACAGAGTCACACCCAGTACACTTAACAGAGAGACAGAGTCACACCCAGTACACTAACCAGAGAGACAGAGTCACACCCAGTACACTAACCAGAGAGTCTGAATCACAACCAGTACACTAACCAGAGAGACTGAATCACACCAAATGCACTAACCAGAGAGACAGAATCACACCCAGTACACTAACCAGAGAGACAGAGTCACACCCAGTACAGTAATCAGAGAGACAGAGTCACACTCAGTACACTAACCAGAGAGACTGAATCACACCCAGTACACTAACCAGAGAGACTGAATCACACCCAATGCACTAACCAGAGAGACTGAATCACACCCAATGCACTAACCAGAGAGACAGAATCACACCCAGTACACTTACCAGAGAGACATAGTCACACCCAGTACACTAACCAGAGAGACAGAGTCACACCCTGTACACTAACCAGAGAGACATAGTCACACCCAGTACACTAACCAGAGAGACAGAGTCACACCCAGTACACTAACCAGAGAGACAGAGTCACACCCAGTACACTAACCAGAGAGACAGAGTCACACCCAGTACACTAACCAGAGAGACATAGTCACACCCAGTACACTTACCAGAGAGACATAGTCACACCCAGTACACTAACCTGAGAGACAGAGTCACACCCAGTACACTAAACAGAGATAGGGAGAGTCACACCATTTACACTAACCAGAGAGAGGGAGAGTCGCACCCAGAACACTAAGAGAGTGTGTGTGTCACACCTAGTACACTAACCAGAGAGAGTGAGTGAGCCTTTCAGACGCAGTACAGGAACCAGAGAGCGAGAGATGGACACACCCAGTACACTAACCAGAGTGACAGAGAGAGAGTCACACCCTGTGCAATAACCAGAGAGAGAGAGAGGGAGAATCACACACAGTACAATATCCAGAGGGAATGAGTGAGAGAGTCACTCCCAGTTCACTAACCAGAGAGAGGGAAGCAGGGTAACACCCAGAACACAAACCAAGGTGAGAGAATGAGACACCCTGTTCACTAACCAATGAGAGAGAGGGAGAGTCACACCCAGTACAGTCGCCAGAGAGAGAGCAGGCAGTCCTATCCAGTACACAAACCAGAGAGAGAGAGAGAGAGAGAGAGAGAGAGAGAGGGAGGTAAAGTCACGTACTGTACAGTTACCAGCGATAGAGTCACAACCTGTGCACTGAACAGAGAGACAGATTCACACCCAGTACACTAACCAGAGAGACAGAGTCACACCAAGTACACTAAACAGAGAGACAGAGTCCCACCCAGTACAATAACCAGAGAGACAGAGTCATACCCAGTTCACTAACCAGAGAGGCAGATTCATAGCCAGTACACTAACCAGAGAGGCAGAGTCACACCCAGTACACTAACCAGAGAGACAGAGTCACACCCAGTACACTAACCAGAGAGACAGAGTCACACCCAGTACACTAACCAGAGAGAAAGAGTCACACCCAGTACACTAACCAGAGAGACAGAGTCACACCCAGTACACTAACCAGAGAGACAGAGTCACACCCAGTACACTAACCAGAGAGACAGAGTCACAGCCAGTACACTAACCAGAGAGACAGAGTCACACCCAGTACACTAAACAGAGAGAGAGAGAAACACACCCAGTACAATAACCAGAGAGACAGAGTCACACCTAGTACACTAACCAGAGAGAGTCACACACATTACACTAACCAGAGAGACACTGTCACACGCAGTACACTTAACAGAGAGACAGAGTCACACCCAGTACTCTAACAAGAGAGACAGAGTCACACCCTGTGCACTAAACGAGATAGGGAGACTCGCACCCAGAACACTAACCAGAGAGAGAAAGGGTGTCACACCAAGTACACTAACCAGAGAGAGAGGCTCAACCAGTGCACTAACCAGAGAGAGAGAGGGAGATTCACACCCAGTACACAAACAAGAGAGACAGAGTCACACCCAGTACACTAACCAGAGAGACAGAGTCATACACAGGACACTAACCAAGGAGACAGTATCACACCCAGTACACAAACCAGAGAGACAGAGTCACACCCAGTACACTAACCAGAGAGACAGAGTCACACCCATTACACTAACCAGAGAGACAGAGTCACACCCAGTACATTAACCAGTGAGAGAGGGTCTCTTCCAGTACACTAAACAAAGACAGAGTCACACCCAGTACACTAACCAGAGAGACAGAGTCACACCCAGTACACTAACCAGAGAAACAGAGTCACACCCAGTACACCAACCTGAGAGACAGAGTCACACACATTACACTAACCAGAGACAGAGTCACACCCAGTACACTAACCAGAGAGACAGTGTCAATCCCAGTACATTAACCAGAGAGACGGAGTCACACCCAGTAAACTAACGAGAGACGGAGTCACTCCCAGTACTCTAACCAGAGAGACGGAGTCACACCGAGTAAACTAACGAGAGACGGAGTCTCTCCCAGTACTCTAACCAGAGAGACGGAGTCACACCCAGTACACTAACAAGAGAGACTGAATCACACACAGTACACTAACCAGAGAGACTGAATCACACGCAGTATACTAACAAGAGAGACAGAGTCACACATAGTACACTAACCAGAGAGACAGAGTCACAGCCATTACACTAACCAGAGAGACAGAGTCACACCCATTACACTAACCAGAGAGACAGAATCACACCCATTACACTAACCAGAGAGACAGAGTCACACCCATTACACTAACCAGAGAGACAGAGTCACACCCAGTACACTAACCAGAGAGAGAGTCACACCCAGTACACTAACAGAGAGAGATTCACACCCAGTACACTAACCAGAGAGACAGAGTCACTCCCAGTACACTAACCAGAAAGAGAGTCACACCCAGTACACTAACCAGAGAGACAGAGTCACACCCAGTACACTAACCAGAGAGACAGTGTCACACCCAGTACACTAACCAGAGATAGGGAGAGTCACACCCTTTGCACTAACCGGAGAGTGAGGGAGAGTCGCACCCAGAACACTAAGAGAAAGTTTGTGTCACACCTAGTGCACTAACCAGAAAGAGTGAGTGAGACAGTCAGACCCAGTACAGGAACCAGAGAGAGAGAGATGGACACACCCAGTACACTAAGCAGAGAGGGGGGTGTAACACCCAGTACACTAACCAGAGTGAGAGAGAGAGAGTCACACCCTGTGCAATAACCAGAGAGAGAGAGAGGGAGAATCACGCACAGCAGAATATCCAGAGAGAGTGAGTGGGAGAGTCACCCCCAGTTCACTAACCAGAGAGAGGGATCAGAGTAACACCCAGAACACTAACCAAGGTGAGAGAATGTCGCACCCTGTTCACTAACCAATGAGAGTGAGGGAGAGTCACACCCAGTGCACTAACCATAGAGAAAGAGTCACACCCAGTACACTAACCAGAGAGACAGAGTCACACCCAGTACACTAACCAAAGACAGAGTGACACCCAGTACACTAACCAGAGAGACTGAGTCACACCTAGTACACTAACCAGAGAGACTGAGTCACACCCAGTACACTAAGCAGAGAGACGATTCACACCCAGTACACGAACCAGAGAGAGATAGAGGTAGAGTCACATACTGTACAGTAACCAGAGAGAGAGGGAGAGTCCCACCCAGTGCACAATCCAGAGATACAGTGTCCCACCCAGTCCATTAAACAGAGAGACAGAAAACTACCCAATGCACTAACCAGAGAGACAGAGTCCCACCCAGTGCACTAACCAGAGTCAGATTCCCACCCAGTACATTAACCAGAGAGACAGATTCACACCCAGTACATTAACCAGAGAGACAGAGTCCCACCCAGTACACTAACCAGAGAGACAGATTCACACCCAGTACACTAACCAGAGAGACAGAGTCACACCCAGTACACTAACCAGAGAGACAGAGTCACACCCAGTACACTAACCAGAGAAACAGAGTCACACCCAGTACACCAACCTGAGAGACAGAGTCACACACATTACACTAACCAGAGACAGAGTCACACCCAGTACAAAAACCAGAGAGACAGTGTCAATCCCAGTACATTAACCAGAGAGACGGAGTCACACCCAGTAAACTAACGAGAGACGGAGTCACTCCCAGTACTCTAACCAGAGAGACGGAGTCACACCGAGTAAACTAACGAGAGACGGAGTCTCTCCCAGTACTCTAACCAGAGAGACGGAGTCACACCCAGTACACTAACAAGAGACGGAGTCTCTCCCAGTACTCTAACCAGAGAGACGGAGTCACACCCAGTACACTAACAAGAGAGACTGAATCACACACAGTACACTAACCAGAGAGACTGAATCACACGCAGTATACTAACAAGAGAGACAGAGTCACACATAGTACACTAACCAGAGAGACAGAGTCACAGCCATTACACTAACCAGAGAGACAGAGTCACACCCATTACACTAACCAGAGAGACAGAATCACACCCATTACACTAACCAGAGAGACAGAGTCACACCCATTACACTAACCAGAGAGAGAGTCACACCCAGTACACTAACAGAGAGAGATTCACACCCAGTACACTAACCAGAGAGACAGAGTCACTCCCAGTACACTAACCAGAAAGAGAGTCACACCCAGTACACTAACCAGAGAGACAGAGTCACACCCAGTACACTAACCAGAGAGACAGTGTCACACCCAGTACACTAACCAGAGATAGGGAGAGTCACACCCTTTGCACTAACCGGAGAGTGAGGGAGAGTCGCACCCAGAACACTAAGAGAAAGTTTGTGTCACACCTAGTGCACTAACCAGAAAGAGTGAGTGAGACAGTCAGACCCAGTACAGGAACCAGAGAGAGAGAGATGGACACACCCAGTACACTAAGCAGAGAGGGGGGTGTAACACCCAGTACACTAACCAGAGTGAGAGAGAGAGAGTCACACCCTGTGCAATAACCAGAGAGAGAGAGAGGGAGAATCACGCACAGCAGAATATCCAGAGAGAGTGAGTGGGAGAGTCACCCCCAGTTCACTAACCAGAGAGAGGGATCAGAGTAACACCCAGAACACTAACCAAGGTGAGAGAATGTCGCACCCTGTTCACTAACCAATGAGAGAGAGGGAGAGTCACACCCAGTGCACTAACCATAGAGAAAGAGTCACACCCAGTACACTAACCAGAGAGACAGAGTCACACCCAGTACACTAACCAAAGACAGAGTGACACCCAGTACACTAACCAGAGAGACTGAGTCACACCTAGTACACTAACCAGAGAGACTGAGTCACACCCAGTACACTAAGCAGAGAGACGATTCACACCCAGTACACGAACCAGAGAGAGATAGAGGTAGAGTCACATACTGTACAGTAACCAGAGAGAGAGGGAGAGTCCCACCCAGTGCACAATCCAGAGATACAGTGTCCCACCCAGTCCATTAAACAGAGAGACAGAAAACTACCCAATGCACTAACCAGAGAGACAGAGTCCCACCCAGTGCACTAACCAGAGTCAGATTCCCACCCAGTACATTAACCAGAGAGACAGATTCACACCCAGTACACTAACCAGAGAGACAGATTCACACCCAGTACACTAACCAGAGAGAGAGTCAAAGCCAGTACACTAACCAGAGAGACAGAGTCACACCCAGTACACTAACCAGAGAGAGATAGAGGTAGAGTCACATAGTGTACAGTAACCAGAGAGAGGGAGAGTCCCACCCAGTGCACAATCCAGAGATACAATGTCCCACCCAGTGCATTAAATAGAGTACCACCCAATGCACTAACCAGAGAGACAGAGTCCCAAACAGTACATTAACCAGAGAGACAGATTCACACCCAGTACATTAACCAGAGAGACAGATTTACACCCAATACGTTAACCAGAGAGACAGATTCACACCCAGTACACTAACCAGAGAGAGAGTCAAAGCCAGTACACTCACCAGAGAGACAGAGTCAAAGCCAGTACACTAACCAGAGAGACAGAGTCACACCCAGTACACTAACCAGAGAGACAGTGTCACACCCAGTGCACTAACCAGAGAGACAGTGTCACACCCAGTACACTAACCAGAGAGACAGAGTCACATCCAGTACACTAACCAGAGAGACAGTGTCACACCCAGTACGCTAACCAGAGACAGAGTCAAACCCAGTACACTAATCAGAGAGACAGAGTCACACCCAGTACACTAACCAGTGAGAGGGAGGCAGAGTCACACACAGAACAATAACCAGAAAGGGAGAGGGAGACTCAGCCACTATACTAACCGGAAAGAGGGAGAGGGAGAGTCACACCCAGTACACTACCCAGAGCGACAACGTCACAAAAAGAACACTAACCAGAGAGACATAATCAAACCAAGTACACTAACCAGAGAGTCCGAATCACAACCTGAACACTAACCAGAGAGACTGAATCACACCCAATGCACTAACCATAGAGACAGAATCACACCCAGTACCCTAACCAGAGAGACAGAGTCACATCCAGTACACTAACCAGAGAGACAGTGTCACACCCAGTACACTAACCAGAGAGACAGTGTCACACCCAGTACACTAACCAGAGACAGAGTCACACCCAGTACACTAATCAGAGAGACAGAGTCACACCCAGTACACTAACCAGAGAGACAGTGTCACACCCAGTACACTGACCAGAGATAGGGAGAGTCACACCCTTTGCACTAACCAGAGAGTGAGGGAGAGTCGCACCCAGAACACTAAGAGAAAGTTTGTGTCACACCTAGTGCACTAACCAGAAAGAGTGAGTGAGACAGTCAGACCCAGTACCGGAACCAGAGAGAGAGAGATGGACACACCCAGTACACTAAGCAGAGAGGGGGGTGTAACACCCAGTACACTAACCAGAGTGACAGAGAGAGTGTCACACCCTGTGCAATAAACTGAGAGAGAGAGAGGGAGAATCACGCACAGCAGAATATCCAGAGAGAGTGAGTGAGAGAGTCACCGCCAGTTCACTAACCAGAGAGAGGGAACAAAGTAACACCCAGAACACTAACCAAGGTGAGAGAATGTCGCACCCTGTTCACTAACCAATGAGAGAGAGGGAGAGTCACACCCAGTACACTTACCAGAGAGAAAGAGTCACACCCAGTACACTAACCAGAGAGAAAGAGTCACACCCAGTACACTAACCAGAGAGACAGAGTCACACCCAGTACACTAACCAAAGACAGAGTGACACCCAGTACACTAACCAGAGAGACAGAGTCACACCTAGTACACTAACCAGAGAGACAGAGTCACACCCAGTACACTAACCAGAGAGACGATTCACAATCAGAACACGAACCAGAGAGAGATAGATTTAGAGTCACATACTGTACAGTAACCAGAGAGAGAGGGAGAGTCCCACCCAGTGCACAATCCAGAGATACAGTGTCCCACCCAGTCCATTAAACAGAGACAGAAAACCACCCAATGCACTAACCAGAGAGACAGAGTCCCACCCAGTGCACTAACCAGAGAGTCAGATTCCCACCCAGTACATTAACCAGAGAGACAGATTCACACCAAGTACATTAACCAGAGAGACAGATTCACACCCAGTACACTAACCAAAGAGACAGATTCACACCCAGTACACTAACCAGAGAGAGATAGAGGTAGAGTCACATAGTGTACAGTAACCAGAGAGAGAGGGAGAGTCCCACCCAGTGCACAATCCGAGATACAATGTCCCACCCAGTGCATTAAATAGAGTACCACCCAATGCACTAACCAGAGAGACAGAGTCCCACCCAGTGCACTAACCAGAGAGTCAGATTCCCACCCAGTACATTAACCAGAGAGACAGATTCACACCCAGTACATTAACCAGAGAGACCGATTCACACCCAGTACACTAACCAGAGAGACCGATTCACACCCAGTACACTAACCAGAGAGAGAGTCAAAGCCAGTACACTCACCAGAGAGACAGAGTCAAAGCCAGTACACTAACCAGAGAGACAGAGTCACACCCAGTACACTAACCAGAGAGACAGAGTCACACCCAGTATACTAACCAGAGAGACAGTGTCACACCCAGTGCACTAACCAGAGAGACAGTGTCACACCCAGTACACTAACCAGAGAGACAGAGTCACATCCAGTACACTAACCAGAGAGACAGTGTCACACCCAGTACGCTAACCAGAGACAGAGTCAAACCCAGTACACTAATCAGAGAGACAGAGTCACCCCCAGTACACTAACCAGTGAGAGGGAGGCAGAGTCACACACAGAAAAATAACCAGAAAGGGAGAGGGAGACTCAGCCACTATACTAACCGGAAAGAGGGAGAGGGAGAGTCACACCCAGTACACTACCCAGAGCGACAACGTCACAAAAAGAACACCAACCAGAGAGACATAATCAAACCAAGTACACTAACCAGAGAGTCCGAATCACAACCTGAACACTAACCAGAGAGACTGAATCACACCCAATGCACTAACCATAGAGACAGAATCACACCCAGTACCCTAACCAGAGAGACAGAGTCACACCCAGTACCCTAACCAGAGAGACAGAGTCACACCCAGTACCCTAACCAGAGAGACAGAGTCACACCGAGTACCCTAACCAGTTAGAGAGTGTCACACCCAGTACACTAACCAAAGACAGAGTCACACCCAGTACACGAACCAGAGAGACAGAGTCACAACCAGTACACAAACCAGAGAGACAGAGTCACACCCAGTACACGAACCAGAGAGACAGAGTCACACCCAGTACACGAACCAGAGAGACAGAGTCACACCCAGTAAACTAACCAGAGAGACAGAGTCACACCCAGTACACGAACCAGAGAGACAGAGTCACACCCAGTACACGAACCAGAGAGAGAGAGTCACACCCAGTACACGAACCAGAGAGACAGAGTCACACCCAGTACACGAACCAGAGAGACAGAGTCACACCCAGTACACGAACCAGAGAGACAGAGTCACACCCAGTATACGAACCAGTGAGAGGGAGGCAGAGTCACACACAGAACAATAACCAGAAAGGGAGAGGGAGACTCAGCCACTATACTAACCGGAAAGAGGGAGAGTGAGAGTCACACCCAGAACACTACCCAGAGCGACAACGTCACAAAAAGAACAGTAACCAGAGAGACATAATCAAACCAAGTACACTAACCAGAGAGTCCGAATCACAACCTGAACACTAACCAGAGAGTCTGAATCACACCCAATGCACTAACCATAGAGACAGAATCACACCCAGTACCCTAACCAGAGAGACAGTGTCACAGCCAGTACCCTAACCAGAGAGACAGAGTCACACCCAGTACCCTAACCAGAGAGACAGAGTCACACCCAGTACCCTAACCAGTTAGAGAGTGTCACACCCAGTACACTAACCAAAGACAGAGTCACACCCAGTACTCTAACCAGAGAGACGGAGTCACGCCCAGTACACTAACAAGAGAGACTGAATCACACACAGTACACTAACCAGAGAGTTTGTATCACACCCAGTATACTAACAAGAGAGACTGAATCACACCCAGTACACTAACCAGAGAGACAGAGTCACACACAGTACACTAACCAGAGAGACAGAGTCAAACCCAGTACACTAACCAGAGAGACAGAGTCAAACCCATTACACTAACCAGAGAGACAGAGTCACACCCAGTACACTAACCAGAGAGACAGAGTCACACCCAGTACACTAACCAGAGAGACAGAGTCACACCCAGTACACTAACCAGAGAGAAAGAGTCACACCCAGTACACTAACCAGAGAGACAGAGTCACACCCAGTACCCTAACCAGAGAGACAGAGTCACACCCAGTACACTAACCAGAGAGACAGAGTCACACCCAGTACACAAACCAGAGAGACAGAGTCACACCCAGTACACTAACCAGAGAGACAGAGTCACAGCCAGTACACTAACCAGAGAGACGGAGTCACACCCAGTACACTAACCAGAGAGACGGAGTCACACCCAGTAAACTAACGAGAGTCGGAGTCACTCCCAGTACTCTAACAAGAGGGACGGAGTCACACCCAGTACACTAACCAGAGAGACTGAATCACACACAGTACACTAAACAGAGAGACTGAATCACACACAGTACACTATCCAGAGAGAGGGAGTGACACACCCAGTACACTAACCAGAGACAGAGTCACACCCGGTATATTAACCAGAGACAGAGTCACACCCTGTGCACTAACCAGAGAGAGAGGGAGAGTCACAAACAGAACACAAAGAGAGAGAGTGTCACACCCAGTACACTAACCAGTGAGAGAGTTTCATACCCAGTACACTAACCAAAGACAGAGTCACTCCCAGTACTCTAACCAGAGAGACGGAGTCACGCCCAGTACACTAACAAGAGAGACTGAATCACACACAGTACACTAACCAGAGAGTTTGTATCACACCCAGTATACTAACAAGAGAGACTGAATCACACCCAGTACACTAAACAGAGAGACAGAGTCACACCCATTACACTAACCAGAGAGACAGAGTCACACCCATTACTCTAACCAGAGAGACAGAGTCACACCCAGTACACTAAGCAGAGAGACAGAGTCACGCCCAGTACACTAACCAGAGAGACAGAGTCACGCCCAGTACACTAACCAGAGAGACAGAGTCACACCCAGTACACTAACCAGAGAACAGAGTCACACCCAGTACACTAACCAGAGAGACAGAGTCACACCCAGTACACTAACCAGAGAGACAGAGTCACACCCAGTACACTAACCAGAGAGACAGAGTCACACCCAGTACACTAACCAGAGAGACAGAGTCACACACAGTACACTTACCAGAGAGACAGTGTGACACACAGTACACTAACCAGAGAGACAGAGTCACACCCAGTACACTAACCAGAGAGACAGAGTCACACCCAGTACACTAACCAGAGAGACAGAGTCACACCCAGTACACTAACCAGAGAGACAGAGTCACACCCAGTACACGAACCAGAGAGACAGAGTCATACCCAGTACACTAACCAGAGAGACAGAGTCACACACAGTACACTAACCAGAGAGACAGAGTCAAACCCAGTACACTAACCAGAGAGACAGAGTCAAACCCATTACACTAACCAGAGAGACAGAGTCACACCCAGTACACTAACCAGAGAGACAGAGTCACACCCAGTACACTAACCAGAGAGACAGAGTCACACCCAGTACACTAACCAGAGAGACAGAGTCACACCCAGTACACTAACCAGAGAGAAAGAGTCACACCCAGTACACTAACCAGAGAGAAAGAGTCACACCCAGTACACTAACCAGAGAGACAGTGTCACACCCAGTACCCTAACCAGAGAGACAGAGTCACACCCAGTACACTAACCAGAGAGACAGAGTCACACCCAGTACACTAACCAGAGAGACAGAGTCACACCCAGTACACTAACCAGAGAGACTGAGTCACACCCAGTACACTAACCAGAGAGACAGAGTCACAGCCAGTACACTAACCAGAGAGACGGAGTCACACCCAGTACACTAACCAGAGAGACGGAGTCACACCCAGTAAACTAACGAGAGTCGGAGTCACTCCCAGTACTCTAACAAGAGGGACGGAGTCACACCCAGTACACTAACCAGAGAGACTGAATCACACACAGTACACTAAACAGAGAGACTGAATCACACACAGTACACTATCCAGAGAGAGGGAGTGACACACCCAGTACACTAACCAGAGACAGAGTCACACCCGGTATATTAACCAGAGACAGAGTCACACCCTGTGCACTAACCAGAGAGAGAGGGAGAGTCGCAAACAGAACACAAAGAGAGAGAGTGTCACACCCAGTACACTAACCAGTGAGAGAGTTTCATACCCAGTACACTAACCAAAGACAGAGTCACTCCCAGTACTCTAACCAGAGAGACGGAGTCACGCCCAGTACACTAACAAGAGAGACTGAATCACACACAGTACACTAACCAGAGAGTTTGTATCACACCCAGTATACTAACAAGAGAGACTGAATCACACCCAGTACACTAACCAGAGAGACAGAGTCACACCCATTACACTAACCAGAGAGACAGAGTCACACCCATTACTCTAACCAGAGAGACAGAGTCACACCCAGTACACTAAGCAGAGAGACAGAGTCACGCCCAGTACACTAACCAGAGAGACAGAGTCACGCCCAGTACACTAACCAGAGAGACAGAGTCACACCCAGTACACTAACCAGAGAACAGAGTCACACCCAGTACACTAACCAGAGAGACAGAGTCACACCCAGTACACTAACCAGAGAGACAGAGTCACACCCAGTACACTAACCAGAGAGACAGAGTCACACCCAGTACACTAACCAGAGAGACAGAGTCACACCCAGTACACTAACCAGAGAGACAGAGTCACACCCAGTACACTAACCAGAGAGACAGAGTCACACCCAGTACACTAACCAGAGAGACAGAGTCACACCCAGTACACTAACCAGAGAGAAAGAGTCACACCCAGTACACTAACCAGAGAGACAGAGTCACACCCAGTACCCTAACCAGAGAGACAGAGTCACACCCAGTACACTAACCAGAGAGACAAAGTCACACCCAGTACACTAACCAGAGAGACTGAGTCACACCCAGTACACTAACCAGAGAGACAGAGTCACAGCCAGTACACTAACCAGAGAGACGGAGTCACACCCAGTACACTAACCAGAGAGACGGAGTCACACCCAGTAAACTAACGAGAGTCGGAGTCACTCCCAGTACTCTAACAAGAGGGACGGAGTCACACCCAGTACACTAACCAGAGAGACTGAATCACACACAGTACACTAAACAGAGAGACTGAATCACACACAGTACACTATCCAGAGAGAGGGAGTGACACACCCAGTACACTAACCAGAGACAGAGTCGCACCCGGTATATTAACCAGAGACAGAGTCACACCCTGTGCACTAACCAGAGAGAGAGGGAGAGTCGCAAACAGAACACAAAGAGAGAGAGTGTCACACCCAGTACACTAACCAGTGAGAGAGTTTCATACCCAGTACACTAACCAAAGACAGAGTCACTCCCAGTACTCTAACCAGAGAGACGGAGTCACGCCCAGTACACTAACAAGAGAGACTGAATCACACACAGTACACTAACCAGAGAGTTTGTATCACACCCAGTATACTAACAAGAGAGACTGAATCACACCCAGTACACTAACCAGAGAGACAGAGTCACACCCATTACACTAACCAGAGAGACAGAGTCACACCCAGTACACTAAGCAGAGAGACAGAGTCACGCCCAGTACACTAACCAGAGAGACAGACTCACGCCCAGTACACTAACCAGAGAGACAGAGTCACACCCAGTACACTAACCAGAGAACAGAGTCACACCCAGTACACTAACCAGAGAGACAGAGTCACACCCAGTACACTAACCAGAGAGACAGAGTCACACCCAGTACACTAACCAGAGAGACAGAGTCACACCCAGTACACTAACCAGAGAGACAGAGTCACACACAGTACACCTACCAGAGAGACAGTGTGACACCCAGTACACTAACCAGAGAGACAGAGTCACACCCAGTACACTAACCAGAGAGACAGAGTCACACCCAGTACACTAACCAGAGAGACAGAGTCACACCCAGTACACGAACCAGAGAGACAGAGTCATACCCAGTACACTAACCAGAGAGACAGAGTCACACACAGTACACTAACCAGAGAGACAGAGTCAAACCCAGTACACTAACCAGAGAGACAGAGTCACACCCAGTACACTAACCAGAGAGACAGAGTCACACCCAGTACACTAACCAGAGAGACAGAGTCACACCCAGTACACTAACCAGAGAGACAGAGTCACACCCAGTACACTAACCAGAGAGACAGAGTCACACCCAGTACACTAACCAGAGAGACAGAGTCACACACAGTACACTAACCAGAGAGACAGAGTCAAACCCAGTACACTAACCAGAGAGACAGAGTCAAACCCATTACACTAACCAGAGAGACAGAGTCACACCCAGTACACTAACCAGAGAGACAGAGTCACACCCAGTACACTAACCAGAGAGACAGAGTCACACCCAGTACACTAACCAGAGAGAAAGAGTCACACCCAGTACACTAACCAGAGAGACAGAGTCACACCCAGTACCCTAACCAGAGAGACAGAGTCACACCCAGTACACTAACCAGAGAGACAGAGTCACACCCAGTACACTAACCAGAGAGACAGGGTCACACCCAGTACACTAACCAGAGAGACTGAGTCACACCCAGTACACTAACCAGAGAGACAGAGTCACAGCCAGTACACTAACCAGAGAGACGGAGTCACACCCAGTACACTAACCAGAGAGACGGAGTCACACCCAGTAAACTAACGAGAGTCGGAGTCACTCCCAGTACTCTAACAAGAGGGACGGAGTCACACCCAGTACACTAACCAGAGAGACTGAATCACACACAGTACACTAAACAGAGAGACTGAATCACACACAGTACACTATCCAGAGAGAGGGAGTGACACACCCAGTACACTAACCAGAGACAGAGTCACACCCGGTATATTAACCAGAGACAGAGTCACACCCTGTGCACTAACCAGAGAGAGAGGGAGAGTCGCAAACAGAACACAAAGAGAGAGAGTGTCACACCCAGTACACTAACCAGTGAGAGAGTTTCATACCCAGTACACTAACCAAAGACAGAGTCACTCCCAGTACTCTAACCAGAGAGACGGAGTCACGCCCAGTACACTAACAAGAGAGACTGAATCACACACAGTACACTAACCAGAGAGTTTGTATCACACCCAGTATACTAACAAGAGAGACTGAATCACACCCAGTACACTAACCAGAGAGACAGAGTCACACCCATTACACTAACCAGAGAGACAGAGTCACACCCATTACTCTAACCAGAGAGACAGAGTCACACCCAGTACACTAAGCAGAGAGACAGAGTCACGCCCAGTACACTAACCAGAGAGACAGAGTCACGCCCAGTACACTAACCAGAGAGACAGAGTCACACCCAGTACACTAACCAGAGAACAGAGTCACACCCAGTACACTAACCAGAGAGACAGAGTCACACCCAGTACACTAACCAGAGAGACAGAGTCACACCCAGTACACTAACCAGAGAGACAGAGTCACACCCAGTACACTAACCAGAGAGACAGAGTCACACCCAGTACACTAACCAGAGAGACAGAGTCACACACAGTACACTTACCAGAGAGACAGTGTGACACACAGTACACTAACCAGAGAGACAGAGTCACACCCAGTACACTCACCAGAGAGACAGAGTCACACCCAGTACACTAACCAGAGAGACAGAGTCACACCCAGTACACTAACCAGAGAGACAGAGTCACACCCAGTACACTAACCAGAGAGACAGAGTCACACCCAGTACACTAACCAGAGAGACAGAGTCACACCCAGTACACTAACCAGAGAGACAGTGTCACACCTAGTACACTAACCAGAGAGAGAGTCACACCCAGTACACTAACCAGAGAGAGAGTCACACCCAGTACACTAACCAGAGAGAGAGTCACACCCAGTACACTAACCAGAGAGACAGTGTCACAGCCAGTACAATCACCAGAGAGACAGAGTCACACCCAGTACACTAACCAGAGGGACAGTGTCACACGCAGTGCATCACCAGAGAGACAGATTCACACCCAGTACACTAACCAGAGAGACAGAATCACACCCAGTACACTAACCAGTGAGACAGAGTCACACCCAGTACACTAACCAGAGAGAGAGTCACACCCAGTACACTAATCAGAGAGACAGAGTCACACCCAGTACACTAACCAGAGAGACAGTGTCACACCCAGTACACTAACCAGAGATAGGGAGAGTCACACCCTTTGCACTAACCAGAGAGTGAGGGAGAGTCGCACCCAGAACACTAAGAGAAAATTTGTGTCACACCTAGTGCACTAACCAGAAAGAGTGAGTGAGACAGTCAGACCCAGTACAGGAACCAGAGAGAGAGAGATGGACACACCCAGTACACTAAGCAGAGAGGGGGGTGTAACACCCAGTACACTAACCAGAGTGACAGAGAGAGAGTCACACCCTGTGCAATAACCAGAGAGAGAGAGAGGGAGAATCACGCACAGCAGAATATCCAGAGAGAGTGAGTGAGAGAGTCACCGCCAGTTCACTAACCAGAGAGAGGGATCAGAGTAACACCCAGAACACTAACCAAGGTGAGAGAGTGTCGCACCCTCTTCACTAACCAATGAGAGAGAGGGAGAGTCACACCCAGTACACTAACCAGAGAGAAAGAGTCACACCCAGTACACTAACCAGAGAGACAGAGTCACACCCAGTACACTAACCAAAGACAGAGTGACACCCAGAACACTAACCAAAGACAGAGTGACACCCAGTACACTAACCAAAGACAGAGTGACACCCAGTACACTAACCAAAGACAGAGTGACACCCAGTACACTAACCAAAGACAGAGTGACACCCAGTACACTAACCAGTGAGACTGAGTCACACCTAGTACACTAACCAGAGAGACTGAGTCACACCCAGTACACTAACCAGAGAGACGATTCACACCCAGTACACGAACCAGAGAGAGATAGAGGTAGAGTCACATAGTGTCAGGAACCAGAGAGAGAGGGTGAGTCCCACCCAGTGCACAATCCAGAGATACAGTGTCCCACTCAGTCCATTAAACAGAGAGACAGAGTCCCACCCAGTGCACTAACCAGAGAGAGAGTCAAAGCCAGTACACTAACCAGAGAGACAGAGTCAAAGCCAGTACACTAACCAGAGAGACAGAGTCACACCCTGTACACTAACCAGAGAGACAGAGTCACACCCTGTACACTAACCAGAGAGACAGAGTCACACCCAGTACACTAACCAGAGAGACAGAGTCACACCCAGTACACTAACCAGAGAGACAGAGTCACACCCATTACACTAACCAGAGAGATAGAGTCACACCCATTACTCTAACCAGAGAGACAGAGTCACACCCAGCACACTAACCAGAGAGAGAGTCACACCCAGTACACTAACCAGAGAGAGAGAGTCACACCCAGTACACTAACCAGAGAGACAGAGTCACACCCAGTACACTAACCAGAGAGACAGTGTCACACCCAGTACACGAACCAGAGAGAGAGTCACACCCAGTACATTATCCAGATAGACAGAGTCACACCCAGTACACTAACCAGAGAGACAGATTCACACCCAGTACACTAACCAGAGAGAGAGTCACACCCAGTACACTAACCAGAGAGACAGTGTCACAGCCAGTACAATCACCAGAGAGACAGAGTCACACCCAGTACACTAACCAGAGGTACAGTGTCACACCCAGTGCATCACCAGAGAGACAGATTCACACCCAGTACACTAACCAGAGAGTCAGAGTCAAAGCCATTACACTAACCAGTGAGACAGAGTCACACCCAGTACACTAACCAGAGAGACGGAGTCACACCCAGTACACTAACCAGAGACCGAGTCACACCCGGTATATTAACCAGAGACAGAGTCACACCCAGTATATTAACCAGAGACAGAGTCACACCTAGTACACTAACCAGAGAAAGTGAGTGAGACAGTCAGACCAAGTACAGGAACCAGAGAAAGAGCGAGGGACACACCAGTAAACTAAGCAATGAGGGGGGATTAACACCCAGTACACTAACCGGAGAGAGAGAGAGAGACACCTTGTGCACTAACCAGAGAGAGAGGGAGAATCACACCCAGTACAATAACCAGAGAGAGTGAGTGAGAGAGTCACACCCAGTTCACTAACCAAAGAGAGGGAGGAAGAGTAACATCCAGAAGACTAACCAGAGTGAGAGAGTGTCATACCCTGTTCACTAAGCAGTGAGAGAGAGGGAGAGTCACACCCAGTAGACTAACCAGAGAGACAGAGTCACATCCAGTACACTAACCAGAGCGACAAAGTCACAAAAAGAACACTAACCAGAGAGTTTGTATCACACCCAGTACACTAACCAGAGAGACAGAGTCACACCCATTACTCTAACCAGAGAGACAGAGTCACAGCCAGTACACTAACCAGAGAGAGAGTCACACCCAGTACACTAACCAGAGAGACAGAGTCACACCCAGTACACTAACCAGAGAGACAGAGTCACACCCAGTACACTCACCAGAGAGACAGAGTCACACCCAGTACACTCACCAGAGAGACAGAGTCACACCCAGTACACTAACCAGAGAGACAGAGTCACACCCAGTACACTAACCAGAGAGACAGAGTCACACCCAGTACACTAACCAGAGAGACAGAGTCACACCCAGTACACTAACCAGAGAGACAGAGTCACACCCAGTACACTAACCAGAGAGACAGTGTCACACACAGTACACTAACCAGAGAGACAGAGTCACACCCAGTACACTAACCAGAGAGACAGAGTCACACCCAGTACACTAACCAGAGAGACAGAGTCACACCCAGTACACTAACCAGAGAGACAGAGTCACACCCAGTACACTAACCAGAGAGACAGAGTCACACCCAGTACACCAACCAGAGAGACAGAGTCACACCCAGTACACTAACCAGAGAGACAGAGTCACACCCAGTACACTAAGCAGAGAGAGAGTCACACCCAGTACACTAACCAGAGAGTCACACCCAGTACACTAACCAGAGAGACAGTGTCACAGCCAGTACAATCACCAGAGAGACAGAGTCACATCCAGTACACTAACCAGAGGGACAGTGTCACACGCAGTGCATCACCAGAGAGACAGATTGACACCCAGTACACTAATCAGAGAGACAGAGTCACACCCAGTACACTAACCAGAGAGACAGAGTCACACCCAGTACACTAACCAGAGAGACAGTGTCACACCCAGTACACTAACCAGAGAGACAGTGTCACACCCAGTACACTAACCAGAGAGTGAGGGAGAGTCGCTCCCAGAACACTAAGAGAAAGTTTGTGTCACACCTAGTGCACTAACCAGAATGAGTGAGTGAGACAGTCAGACCCAGTACAGGAACCAGAGAGAGAGAGATGGACTCACCCAGTACACTAAGCAGAGAGGGGGGTGTAACACCCAGTACACTAACCAGAGTGACAGAGAGAGAGTCACACCCTGTGCAATGACCAGAGAGAGAGAGAGGGAGAATCACGCACAGCAGAATATCCAGAGAGAGTGAGTGAGAGAGTCACCGCCAATTCACTAACCAGAGAGAGGGATCAGAGTAACACCCAGAACACTAACCAAGCTGAGAGAATGTCGCACCCTCTTCACTAACCAATGAGAGAGAGGGAGAGTCACACCCAGTACACTAACCAGAGAGAAAGACTCACGCCCAGTACACTAACCAGAGAGACAGAGTCACACCCAGTACACTAACCAAAGACAGAGTGACACCCAGTACACTAACCAGAGAGACTGAGTCACACCTTGTACACTAACGAGAGAGACAGAGTCACACCCAGTACACTAAGCAGAGAGACGATTCACACCCAGTACACGAACCAGAGAGAGATAGAGGTAGAGTCACATACTGTACAGTAACCAGAGAGAGAGGGAAAGTCCCACCCAGTGCACAATCCAGAGATACAGTGTCCCACCCAGTCCATTAAACAGAGAGACAGAAAACCACCCAATGCACTAACCAGAGAGACAGAGTCCCACCCAGTGCACTAACCAGAGAGTGAGATTCCCACCCAGTACATTAACCAGAGAGACAAATTCACACCCAGTACATTAACCAGAGAGACAGATTCACACCCAGTACATTAACCAGAGAGACAGATTCACACCCAGTACATTAACCAGAGAGACAGATTCACACCCAGTACATTAACCAGAGAGACAGATTCACACCCAGTACACTAACCAGAGAGACAGATTCCCACCCAGTACACTAACCAGAGAGACAGATTCCCACCCAGTACACTAACCAGAGAGACAGATTCACACCCAGTACACTAACCAGAGAGAGAGTCAAAGCCAGTACACTAACCAGAGAGACAGAGTCACACCCAGTACACTAACCAGAGAGAGATAGAGGTAGAGTCACATAGTGTAGAGTAACCAGAGAGAGAGGGAGAGTCCCAACCAGTGCACAATCCAGAGATACAATGTCCCACCCAGTGCATTAAAATGAGTACCACCCAATGCACTAACCAGAGAGACAGAGTCCCAAACAGTACATTAACCAGAGAGACAGATTCACACCCAGTACATTAACCAGAGAGACAGATTCACATCCAGTACATTAACCAGAGAGACCGATTCACACCCAGTACACTAACCAGAGAGACAGATTCACACCCAGTACACTAACCAGAGAGTCAAAGCCAGTGCACTAACCAGAGAGACAGAGTCAAAGCCAGTACACTAACCAGAGAGACAGAGTCAAAGCCAGTACACTAACCAGAGAGACAGAGTCACACCCAGTACACTAACCAGAGAGACAGAGTCACACCCAGTACACTAACCAGAGAGACAGAGTCACACCCATTACACTAACCAGAGAGACAGAATCACACCCATTACACTAACCAGAGAGACAGAGTCACACCCAGTACACTTACTAGAGAGACAGTGTCACACACAGTACACTAACCAGAGAGACAGATTCACACCCAGTACACTAACCAGAGAGAGTGTCACACCCAGTACACTAACCAGAGAGACAGAGTCACACCCAGTACATTAACCAGATAGACAGAGTCACACCCAGTACACTAACCAGAGAGACAGATTCACAGCCAGTACAATCACCAGAGAGACAGAGTCACACCCAGTGCACTAACCAGAGGTACAGTGTCACACCCAGTGCACTAACCAGAGGTACAGTGTCACACCCAGTGCATCACCAGAGAGACAGATTCACACCCAGTACACTAACCAGAGAGTCAGAGTCAAAGCCATTACACTAACCAGTGAGACAGAGTCACACCCAGTACACTAACCAGAGAGAGAGTCAAAGCCAGTACACTAACCAGAGAGACAGAGTCAAAGCCAGTACACTAACCAGAGAGACAGAGTCACACCCTGTACACTAACCAGAGAGACAGAGTCACACCCTGTACACTAACCAGAGAGACAGAGTCACACCCAGTACACTAACCAGAGAGACAGAGTCACACCCAGTACACTAACCAGAGAGACAGAGTCACACCCATTACACTAACCAGAGAGATAGAGTCACACCCATTACTCTAACCAGAGAGACAGAGTCACACCCAGCACACTAACCAGAGAGAGAGTCACACCCAGTACACTAACCAGAGAGAGAGAGTCACACCCAGTACACTAACCAGAGAGACAGAGTCACACCCAGTACACTAACCAGAGAGACAGAGTCACACCCAGTACACTAACCAGAGAGACAGTGTCACACCCAGTACACGAACCAGAGAGAGAGTCACACCCAGTACATTATCCAGATAGACAGAGTCACACCCAGTACACTAACCAGAGAAACAGAGTCACACCCAGTACACCAACCTGAGAGACAGAGTCACACACATTACACTAACCAGAGACAGAGTCACACCCAGTACACTAACCAGAGAGACAGTGTCAATCCCAGTACATTAACCAGAGAGACGGAGTCACACCCAGTAAACTAACGAGAGACGGAGTCACTCCCAGTACTCTAACCAGAGAGACGGAGTCACACCGAGTAAACTAACGAGAGACGGAGTCTCTCCCAGTACTCTAACCAGAGAGACGGAGTCACACCCAGTACACTAACAAGAGAGACTGAATCACACACAGTACACTAACCAGAGAGACTGAATCACACGCAGTATACTAACAAGAGAGACAGAGTCACACATAGTACACTAACCAGAGAGACAGAGTCACAGCCATTACACTAACCAGAGAGACAGAGTCACACCCATTACACTAACCAGAGAGACAGAATCACACCCATTACACTAACCAGAGAGACAGAGTCACACCCATTACACTAACCAGAGAGACAGAGTCACACCCAGTACACTAACCAGAGAGAGAGTCACACCCAGTACACTAACAGAGAGAGATTCACACCCAGTACACTAACCAGAGAGACAGAGTCACTCCCAGTACACTAACCAGAAAGAGAGTCACACCCAGTACACTAACCAGAGAGACAGAGTCACACCCAGTACACTAACCAGAGAGACAGTGTCACACCCAGTACACTAACCAGAGATAGGGAGAGTCACACCCTTTGCACTAACCGGAGAGTGAGGGAGAGTCGCACCCAGAACACTAAGAGAAAGTTTGTGTCACACCTAGTGCACTAACCAGAAAGAGTGAGTGAGACAGTCAGACCCAGTACAGGAACCAGAGAGAGAGAGATGGACACACCCAGTACACTAAGCAGAGAGGGGGGTGTAACACCCAGTACACTAACCAGAGTGAGAGAGAGAGAGTCACACCCTGTGCAATAACCAGAGAGAGAGAGAGGGAGAATCACGCACAGCAGAATATCCAGAGAGAGTGAGTGGGAGAGTCACCCCCAGTTCACTAACCAGAGAGAGGGATCAGAGTAACACCCAGAACACTAACCAAGGTGAGAGAATGTCGCACCCTGTTCACTAACCAATGAGAGTGAGGGAGAGTCACACCCAGTGCACTAACCATAGAGAAAGAGTCACACCCAGTACACTAACCAGAGAGACAGAGTCACACCCAGTACACTAACCAAAGACAGAGTGACACCCAGTACACTAACCAGAGAGACTGAGTCACACCTAGTACACTAACCAGAGAGACTGAGTCACACCCAGTACACTAAGCAGAGAGACGATTCACACCCAGTACACGAACCAGAGAGAGATAGAGGTAGAGTCACATACTGTACAGTAACCAGAGAGAGAGGGAGAGTCCCACCCAGTGCACAATCCAGAGATACAGTGTCCCACCCAGTCCATTAAACAGAGAGACAGAAAACTACCCAATGCACTAACCAGAGAGACAGAGTCCCACCCAGTGCACTAACCAGAGTCAGATTCCCACCCAGTACATTAACCAGAGAGACAGATTCACACCCAGTACATTAACCAGAGAGACAGAGTCCCACCCAGTACACTAACCAGAGAGACAGATTCACACCCAGTACACTAACCAGAGAGACAGAGTCACACCCAGTACACTAACCAGAGAGACAGAGTCACACCCAGTACACTAACCAGAGAAACAGAGTCACACCCAGTACACCAACCTGAGAGACAGAGTCACACACATTACACTAACCAGAGACAGAGTCACACCCAGTACAAAAACCAGAGAGACAGTGTCAATCCCAGTACATTAACCAGAGAGACGGAGTCACACCCAGTAAACTAACGAGAGACGGAGTCACTCCCAGTACTCTAACCAGAGAGACGGAGTCACACCGAGTAAACTAACGAGAGACGGAGTCTCTCCCAGTACTCTAACCAGAGAGACGGAGTCACACCCAGTACACTAACAAGAGACGGAGTCTCTCCCAGTACTCTAACCAGAGAGACGGAGTCACACCCAGTACACTAACAAGAGAGACTGAATCACACACAGTACACTAACCAGAGAGACTGAATCACACGCAGTATACTAACAAGAGAGACAGAGTCACACATAGTACACTAACCAGAGAGACAGAGTCACAGCCATTACACTAACCAGAGAGACAGAGTCACACCCATTACACTAACCAGAGAGACAGAATCACACCCATTACACTAACCAGAGAGACAGAGTCACACCCATTACACTAACCAGAGAGAGAGTCACACCCAGTACACTAACAGAGAGAGATTCACACCCAGTACACTAACCAGAGAGACAGAGTCACTCCCAGTACACTAACCAGAAAGAGAGTCACACCCAGTACACTAACCAGAGAGACAGAGTCACACCCAGTACACTAACCAGAGAGACAGTGTCACACCCAGTACACTAACCAGAGATAGGGAGAGTCACACCCTTTGCACTAACCGGAGAGTGAGGGAGAGTCGCACCCAGAACACTAAGAGAAAGTTTGTGTCACACCTAGTGCACTAACCAGAAAGAGTGAGTGAGACAGTCAGACCCAGTACAGGAACCAGAGAGAGAGAGATGGACACACCCAGTACACTAAGCAGAGAGGGGGGTGTAACACCCAGTACACTAACCAGAGTGAGAGAGAGAGAGTCACACCCTGTGCAATAACCAGAGAGAGAGAGAGGGAGAATCACGCACAGCAGAATATCCAGAGAGAGTGAGTGGGAGAGTCACCCCCAGTTCACTAACCAGAGAGAGGGATCAGAGTAACACCCAGAACACTAACCAAGGTGAGAGAATGTCGCACCCTGTTCACTAACCAATGAGAGAGAGGGAGAGTCACACCCAGTGCACTAACCATAGAGAAAGAGTCACACCCAGTACACTAACCAGAGAGACAGAGTCACACCCAGTACACTAACCAAAGACAGAGTGACACCCAGTACACTAACCAGAGAGACTGAGTCACACCTAGTACACTAACCAGAGAGACTGAGTCACACCCAGTACACTAAGCAGAGAGACGATTCACACCCAGTACACGAACCAGAGAGAGATAGAGGTAGAGTCACATACTGTACAGTAACCAGAGAGAGAGGGAGAGTCCCACCCAGTGCACAATCCAGAGATACAGTGTCCCACCCAGTCCATTAAACAGAGAGACAGAAAACTACCCAATGCACTAACCAGAGAGACAGAGTCCCACCCAGTGCACTAACCAGAGTCAGATTCCCACCCAGTACATTAACCAGAGAGACAGATTCACACCCAGTACACTAACCAGAGAGACAGATTCACACCCAGTACACTAACCAGAGAGAGAGTCAAAGCCAGTACACTAACCAGAGAGACAGAGTCACACCCAGTACACTAACCAGAGAGAGATAGAGGTAGAGTCACATAGTGTACAGTAACCAGAGAGAGGGAGAGTCCCACCCAGTGCACAATCCAGAGATACAATGTCCCACCCAGTGCATTAAATAGAGTACCACCCAATGCACTAACCAGAGAGACAGAGTCCCAAACAGTACATTAACCAGAGAGACAGATTCACACCCAGTACATTAACCAGAGAGACAGATTTACACCCAATACGTTAACCAGAGAGACAGATTCACACCCAGTACACTAACCAGAGAGAGAGTCAAAGCCAGTACACTCACCAGAGAGACAGAGTCAAAGCCAGTACACTAACCAGAGAGACAGAGTCACACCCAGTACACTAACCAGAGAGACAGTGTCACACCCAGTGCACTAACCAGAGAGACAGTGTCACACCCAGTACACTAACCAGAGAGACAGAGTCACATCCAGTACACTAACCAGAGAGAGAGTCAAAGCCAGTACACTCACCAGAGAGACAGAGTCAAAGCCAGTACACTAACCAGAGAGACAGAGTCACACCCAGTACACTAACCAGAGAGACAGAGTCACACCCAGTATACTAACCAGAGAGACAGTGTCACACCCAGTGCACTAACCAGAGAGACAGTGTCACACCCAGTACACTAACCAGAGAGACAGAGTCACATCCAGTACACTAACCAGAGAGACAGTGTCACACCCAGTACGCTAACCAGAGACAGAGTCAAACCCAGTACACTAATCAGAGAGACAGAGTCACACCCAGTACACTAACCAGTGAGAGGGAGGCAGAGTCACACACAGAACAATAACCAGAAAGGGAGAGGGAGACTCAGCCACTATACTAACCGGAAAGAGGGAGAGGGAGAGTCACACCCAGTACACTACCCAGAGCGACAACGTCACAAAAAGAACACTAACCAGAGAGACATAATCAAACCAAGTACACTAACCAGAGAGTCCGAATCACAACCTGAACACTAACCAGAGAGACTGAATCACACCCAATGCACTAACCATAGAGACAGAATCACACCCAGTACCCTAACCAGAGAGACAGAGTCACATCCAGTACACTAACCAGAGAGACAGTGTCACACCCAGTACACTAACCAGAGAGACAGTGTCACACCCAGTACACTAACCAGAGACAGAGTCACACCCAGTACACTAATCAGAGAGACAGAGTCACACCCAGTACACTAACCAGAGAGACAGTGTCACACCCAGTACACTGACCAGAGATAGGGAGAGTCACACCATTTGCACTAACCAGAGAGTGAGGGAGAGTCGCACCCAGAACACTAAGAGAAAGTTTGTGTCACACCTAGTGCACTAACCAGAAAGAGTGAGTGAGACAGTCAGACCCAGTACCGGAACCAGAGAGAGAGAGATGGACACACCCAGTACACTAAGCAGAGAGGGGGGTGTAACACCCAGTACACTAACCAGAGTGACAGAGAGAGTGTCACACCCTGTGCAATAAACTGAGAGAGAGAGAGGGAGAATCACGCACAGCAGAATATCCAGAGAGAGTGAGTGAGAGAGTCACCGCCAGTTCACTAACCAGAGAGAGGGAACAAAGTAACACCCAGAACACTAACCAAGGTGAGAGAATGTCGCACCCTGTTCACTAACCAATGAGAGAGAGGGAGAGTCACACCCAGTACACTTACCAGAGAGAAAGAGTCACACCCAGTACACTAACCAGAGAGAAAGAGTCACACCCAGTACACTAACCAGAGAGACAGAGTCACACCCAGTACACTAACCAAAGACAGAGTGACACCCAGTACACTAACCAGAGAGACAGAGTCACACCTAGTACACTAACCAGAGAGACAGAGTCACACCCAGTACACTAACCAGAGAGACGATTCACAATCAGAACACGAACCAGAGAGAGATAGATTTAGAGTCACATACTGTACAGTAACCAGAGAGAGAGGGAGAGTCCCACCCAGTGCACAATCCAGAGATACAGTGTCCCACCCAGTCCATTAAACAGAGACAGAAAACCACCCAATGCACTAACCAGAGAGACAGAGTCCCACCCAGTGCACTAACCAGAGAGTCAGATTCCCACCCAGTACATTAACCAGAGAGACAGATTCACACCAAGTACATTAACCAGAGAGACAGATTCACACCCAGTACACTAACCAAAGAGACAGATTCACACCCAGTACACTAACCAGAGAGAGATAGAGGTAGAGTCACATAGTGTACAGTAACCAGAGAGAGAGGGAGAGTCCCACCCAGTGCACAATCCGAGATACAATGTCCCACCCAGTGCATTAAATAGAGTACCACCCAATGCACTAACCAGAGAGACAGAGTCCCACCCAGTGCACTAACCAGAGAGTCAGATTCCCACCCAGTACATTAACCAGAGAGACAGATTCACACCCAGTACATTAACCAGAGAGACCGATTCACACCCAGTACACTAACCAGAGAGACCGATTCACACCCAGTACACTAACCAGAGAGAGAGTCAAAGCCAGTACACTCACCAGAGAGACAGAGTCAAAGCCAGTACACTAACCAGAGAGACAGAGTCACACCCAGTACACTAACCAGAGAGACAGAGTCACACCCAGTATACTAACCAGAGAGACAGTGTCACACCCAGTGCACTAACCAGAGAGACAGTGTCACACCCAGTACACTAACCAGAGAGACAGAGTCACATCCAGTACACTAACCAGAGAGACAGTGTCACACCCAGTACGCTAACCAGAGACAGAGTCAAACCCAGTACACTAATCAGAGAGACAGAGTCACCCCCAGTACACTAACCAGTGAGAGGGAGGCAGAGTCACACACAGAAAAATAACCAGAAAGGGAGAGGGAGACTCAGCCACTATACTAACCGGAAAGAGGGAGAGGGAGAGTCACACCCAGTACACTACCCAGAGCGACAACGTCACAAAAAGAACACCAACCAGAGAGACATAATCAAACCAAGTACACTAACCAGAGAGTCCGAATCACAACCTGAACACTAACCAGAGAGACTGAATCACACCCAATGCACTAACCATAGAGACAGAATCACACCCAGTACCCTAACCAGAGAGACAGAGTCACACCCAGTACCCTAACCAGAGAGACAGAGTCACACCCAGTACCCTAACCAGAGAGACAGAGTCACACCGAGTACCCTAACCAGTTAGAGAGTGTCACACCCAGTACACTAACCAAAGACAGAGTCACACCCAGTACACGAACCAGAGAGACAGAGTCACAACCAGTACACAAACCAGAGAGACAGAGTCACACCCAGTACACGAACCAGAGAGACAGAGTCACACCCAGTACACGAACCAGAGAGACAGAGTCACACCCAGTAAACTAACCAGAGAGACAGAGTCACACCCAGTACACGAACCAGAGAGACAGAGTCACACCCAGTACACGAACCAGAGAGAGAGAGTCACACCCAGTACACGAACCAGAGAGACAGAGTCACACCCAGTACACGAACCAGAGAGACAGAGTCACACCCAGTACACGAACCAGAGAGACAGAGTCACACCCAGTATACGAACCAGTGAGAGGGAGGCAGAGTCACACACAGAACAATAACCAGAAAGGGAGAGGGAGACTCAGCCACTATACTAACCGGAAAGAGGGAGAGTGAGAGTCACACCCAGAACACTACCCAGAGCGACAACGTCACAAAAAGAACAGTAACCAGAGAGACATAATCAAACCAAGTACACTAACCAGAGAGTCCGAATCACAACCTGAACACTAACCAGAGAGTCTGAATCACACCCAATGCACTAACCATAGAGACAGAATCACACCCAGTACCCTAACCAGAGAGACAGTGTCACAGCCAGTACCCTAACCAGAGAGACAGAGTCACACCCAGTACCCTAACCAGAGAGACAGAGTCACACCCAGTACCCTAACCAGTTAGAGAGTGTCACACCCAGTACACTAACCAAAGACAGAGTCACACCCAGTACTCTAACCAGAGAGACGGAGTCACGCCCAGTACACTAACAAGAGAGACTGAATCACACACAGTACACTAACCAGAGAGTTTGTATCACACCCAGTATACTAACAAGAGAGACTGAATCACACCCAGTACACTAACCAGAGAGACAGAGTCACACACAGTACACTAACCAGAGAGACAGAGTCAAACCCAGTACACTAACCAGAGAGACAGAGTCAAACCCATTACACTAACCAGAGAGACAGAGTCACACCCAGTACACTAACCAGAGAGACAGAGTCACACCCAGTACACTAACCAGAGAGACAGAGTCACACCCAGTACACTAACCAGAGAGAAAGAGTCACACCCAGTACACTAACCAGAGAGACAGAGTCACACCCAGTACCCTAACCAGAGAGACAGAGTCACACCCAGTACACTAACCAGAGAGACAGAGTCACACCCAGTACACAAACCAGAGAGACAGAGTCACACCCAGTACACTAACCAGAGAGACAGAGTCACAGCCAGTACACTAACCAGAGAGACGGAGTCACACCCAGTACACTAACCAGAGAGACGGAGTCACACCCAGTAAACTAACGAGAGTCGGAGTCACTCCCAGTACTCTAACAAGAGGGACGGAGTCACACCCAGTACACTAACCAGAGAGACTGAATCACACACAGTACACTAAACAGAGAGACTGAATCACACACAGTACACTATCCAGAGAGAGGGAGTGACACACCCAGTACACTAACCAGAGACAGAGTCACACCCGGTATATTAACCAGAGACAGAGTCACACCCTGTGCACTAACCAGAGAGAGAGGGAGAGTCACAAACAGAACACAAAGAGAGAGAGTGTCACACCCAGTACACTAACCAGTGAGAGAGTTTCATACCCAGTACACTAACCAAAGACAGAGTCACTCCCAGTACTCTAACCAGAGAGACGGAGTCACGCCCAGTACACTAACAAGAGAGACTGAATCACACACAGTACACTAACCAGAGAGTTTGTATCACACCCAGTATACTAACAAGAGAGACTGAATCACACCCAGTACACTAACCAGAGAGACAGAGTCACACCCATTACACTAACCAGAGAGACAGAGTCACACCCATTACTCTAACCAGAGAGACAGAGTCACACCCAGTACACTAAGCAGAGAGACAGAGTCACGCCCAGTACACTAACCAGAGAGACAGAGTCACGCCCAGTACACTAACCAGAGAGACAGAGTCACACCCAGTACACTAACCAGAGAACAGAGTCACACCCAGTACACTAACCAGAGAGACAGAGTCACACCCAGTACACTAACCAGAGAGACAGAGTCACACCCAGTACACTAACCAGAGAGACAGAGTCACACCCAGTACACTAACCAGAGAGACAGAGTCACACACAGTACACTTACCAGAGAGACAGTGTGACACACAGTACACTAACCAGAGAGACAGAGTCACACCCAGTACACTAACCAGAGAGACAGAGTCACACCCAGTACACTAACCAGAGAGACAGAGTCACACCCAGTACACTAACCAGAGAGACAGAGTCACACCCAGTACACGAACCAGAGAGACAGAGTCATACCCAGTACACTAACCAGAGAGACAGAGTCACACACAGTACACTAACCAGAGAGACAGAGTCAAACCCAGTACACTAACCAGAGAGACAGAGTCAAACCCATTACACTAACCAGAGAGACAGAGTCACACCCAGTACACTAACCAGAGAGACAGAGTCACACCCAGTACACTAACCAGAGAGACAGAGTCACACCCAGTACACTAACCAGAGAGACAGAGTCACACCCAGTACACTAACCAGAGAGAAAGAGTCACACCCAGTACACTAACCAGAGAGAAAGAGTCACACCCAGTACACTAACCAGAGAGACAGTGTCACACCCAGTACCCTAACCAGAGAGACAGAGTCACACCCAGTACACTAACCAGAGAGACAGAGTCACACCCAGTACACTAACCAGAGAGACAGAGTCACACCCAGTACACTAACCAGAGAGACTGAGTCACACCCAGTACACTAACCAGAGAGACAGAGTCACAGCCAGTACACTAACCAGAGAGACGGAGTCACACCCAGTACACTAACCAGAGAGACGGAGTCACACCCAGTAAACTAACGAGAGTCGGAGTCACTCCCAGTACTCTAACAAGAGGGACGGAGTCACACCCAGTACACTAACCAGAGAGACTGAATCACACACAGTACACTAAACAGAGAGACTGAATCACACACAGTACACTATCCAGAGAGAGGGAGTGACACACCCAGTACACTAACCAGAGACAGAGTCACACCCGGTATATTAACCAGAGACAGAGTCACACCCTGTGCACTAACCAGAGAGAGAGGGAGAGTCGCAAACAGAACACAAAGAGAGAGAGTGTCACACCCAGTACACTAACCAGTGAGAGAGTTTCATACCCAGTACACTAACCAAAGACAGAGTCACTCCCAGTACTCTAACCAGAGAGACGGAGTCACGCCCAGTACACTAACAAGAGAGACTGAATCACACACAGTACACTAACCAGAGAGTTTGTATCACACCCAGTATACTAACAAGAGAGACTGAATCACACCCAGTACACTAACCAGAGAGACAGAGTCACACCCATTACACTAACCAGAGAGACAGAGTCACACCCATTACTCTAACCAGAGAGACAGAGTCACACCCAGTACACTAAGCAGAGAGACAGAGTCACGCCCAGTACACTAACCAGAGAGACAGAGTCACGCCCAGTACACTAACCAGAGAGACAGAGTCACACCCAGTACACTAACCAGAGAACAGAGTCACACCCAGTACACTAACCAGAGAGACAGAGTCACACCCAGTACACTAACCAGAGAGACAGAGTCACACCCAGTACACTAACCAGAGAGACAGAGTCACACCCAGTACACTAACCAGAGAGACAGAGTCACACCCAGTACACTAACCAGAGAGACAGAGTCACACCCAGTACACTAACCAGAGAGACAGAGTCACACCCAGTACACTAACCAGAGAGACAGAGTCACACCCAGTACACTAACCAGAGAGAAAGAGTCACACCCAGTACACTAACCAGAGAGACAGAGTCACACCCAGTACCCTAACCAGAGAGACAGAGTCACACCCAGTACACTAACCAGAGAGACAAAGTCACACCCAGTACACTAACCAGAGAGACTGAGTCACACCCAGTACACTAACCAGAGAGACAGAGTCACAGCCAGTACACTAACCAGAGAGACGGAGTCACACCCAGTACACTAACCAGAGAGACGGAGTCACACCCAGTAAACTAACGAGAGTCGGAGTCACTCCCAGTACTCTAACAAGAGGGACGGAGTCACACCCAGTACACTAACCAGAGAGACTGAATCACACACAGTACACTAAACAGAGAGACTGAATCACACACAGTACACTATCCAGAGAGAGGGAGTGACACACCCAGTACACTAACCAGAGACAGAGTCGCACCCGGTATATTAACCAGAGACAGAGTCACACCCTGTGCACTAACCAGAGAGAGAGGGAGAGTCGCAAACAGAACACAAAGAGAGAGAGTGTCACACCCAGTACACTAACCAGTGAGAGAGTTTCATACCCAGTACACTAACCAAAGACAGAGTCACTCCCAGTACTCTAACCAGAGAGACGGAGTCACGCCCAGTACACTAACAAGAGAGACTGAATCACACACAGTACACTAACCAGAGAGTTTGTATCACACCCAGTATACTAACAAGAGAGACTGAATCACACCCAGTACACTAACCAGAGAGACAGAGTCACACCCATTACACTAACCAGAGAGACAGAGTCACACCCATTACTCTAACCAGAGAGACAGAGTCACACCCAGTACACTAAGCAGAGAGACAGAGTCACGCCCAGTACACTAACCAGAGAGACAGACTCACGCCCAGTACACTAACCAGAGAGACAGAGTCACACCCAGTACACTAACCAGAGAACAGAGTCACACCCAGTACACTAACCAGAGAGACAGAGTCACACCCAGTACACTAACCAGAGAGACAGAGTCACACCCAGTACACTAACCAGAGAGACAGAGTCACACCCAGTACACTAACCAGAGAGACAGAGTCACACACAGTACACCTACCAGAGAGACAGTGTGACACCCAGTACACTAACCAGAGAGACAGAGTCACACCCAGTACACTAACCAGAGAGACAGAGTCACACCCAGTACACTAACCAGAGAGACAGAGTCACACCCAGTACACGAACCAGAGAGACAGAGTCATACCCAGTACACTAACCAGAGAGACAGAGTCACACACAGTACACTAACCAGAGAGACAGAGTCAAACCCAGTACACTAACCAGAGAGACAGAGTCACACCCAGTACACTAACCAGAGAGACAGAGTCACACCCAGTACACTAACCAGAGAGACAGAGTCACACCCAGTACACTAACCAGAGAGACAGAGTCACACCCAGTACACTAACCAGAGAGACAGAGTCACACCCAGTACACTAACCAGAGAGACAGAGTCACACACAGTACACTAACCAGAGAGACAGAGTCAAACCCAGTACACTAACCAGAGAGACAGAGTCAAACCCATTACACTAACCAGAGAGACAGAGTCACACCCAGTACACTAACCAGAGAGACAGAGTCACACCCAGTACACTAACCAGAGAGACAGAGTCACACCCAGTACACTAACCAGAGAGAAAGAGTCACACCCAGTACACTAACCAGAGAGACAGAGTCACACCCAGTACCCTAACCAGAGAGACAGAGTCACACCCAGTACACTAACCAGAGAGACAGAGTCACACCCAGTACACTAACCAGAGAGACTGAGTCACACCCAGTACACTAACCAGAGAGACAGAGTCACAGCCAGTACACTAACCAGAGAGACGGAGTCACACCCAGTACACTAACCAGAGAGACGGAGTCACACCCAGTAAACTAACGAGAGTCGGAGTCACTCCCAGTACTCTAACAAGAGGGACGGAGTCACACCCAGTACACTAACCAGAGAGACTGAATCACACACAGTACACTAAACAGAGAGACTGAATCACACACAGTACACTATCCAGAGAGAGGGAGTGACACACCCAGTACACTAACCAGAGACAGAGTCACACCCGGTATATTAACCAGAGACAGAGTCACACCCTGTGCACTAACCAGAGAGAGAGGGAGAGTCGCAAACAGAACACAAAGAGAGAGAGTGTCACACCCAGTACACTAACCAGTGAGAGAGTTTCATACCCAGTACACTAACCAAAGACAGAGTCACTCCCAGTACTCTAACCAGAGAGACGGAGTCACGCCCAGTACACTAACAAGAGAGACTGAATCACACACAGTACACTAACCAGAGAGTTTGTATCACACCCAGTATACTAACAAGAGAGACTGAATCACACCCAGTACACTAACCAGAGAGACAGAGTCACACCCATTACACTAACCAGAGAGACAGAGTCACACCCATTACTCTAACCAGAGAGACAGAGTCACACCCAGTACACTAAGCAGAGAGACAGAGTCACGCCCAGTACACTAACCAGAGAGACAGAGTCACGCCCAGTACACTAACCAGAGAGACAGAGTCACACCCAGTACACTAACCAGAGAACAGAGTCACACCCAGTACACTAACCAGAGAGACAGAGTCACACCCAGTACACTAACCAGAGAGACAGAGTCACACCCAGTACACTAACCAGAGAGACAGAGTCACACCCAGTACACTAACCAGAGAGACAGAGTCACACCCAGTACACTAACCAGAGAGACAGAGTCACACACAGTACACTAACCAGAGAGACAGTGTGACACACAGTACACTAACCAGAGAGACAGAGTCACACCCAGTACACTCACCAGAGAGACAGAGTCACACCCAGTACACTAACCAGAGAGACAGAGTCACACCCAGTACACTAACCAGAGAGACAGAGTCACACCCAGTACACTAACCAGAGAGACAGAGTCACACCCAGTACACTAACCAGAGAGACAGTGTCACACCTAGTACACTAACCAGAGAGAGAGTCACACCCAGTACACTAACCAGAGAGAGAGTCACACCCAGTACACTAACCAGAGAGAGAGTCACACCCAGTACACTAACCAGAGAGACAGTGTCACAGCCAGTACAATCACCAGAGAGACAGAGTCACACCCAGTACACTAACCAGAGGGACAGTGTCACACGCAGTGCATCACCAGAGAGACAGATTCACACCCAGTACACTAACCAGAGAGACAGAATCACACCCAGTACACTAACCAGTGAGACAGAGTCACACCCAGTACACTAACCAGAGAGAGAGTCACACCCAGTACACTAATCAGAGAGACAGAGTCACACCCAGTACACTAACCAGAGAGACAGTGTCACACCCAGTACACTAACCAGAGATAGGGAGAGTCACACCCTTTGCACTAACCAGAGAGTGAGGGAGAGTCGCACCCAGAACACTAAGAGAAAGTTTGTGTCACACCTAGTGCACTAACCAGAAAGAGTGAGTGAGACAGTCAGACCCAGTACAGGAACCAGAGAGAGAGAGATGGACACACCCAGTACACTAAGCAGAGAGGGGGGTGTAACACCCAGTACACTAACCAGAGTGACAGAGAGAGAGTCACACCCTGTGCAATAACCAGAGAGAGAGAGAGGGAGAATCACGCACAGCAGAATATCCAGAGAGAGTGAGTGAGAGAGTCACCGCCAGTTCACTAACCAGAGAGAGGGATCAGAGTAACACCCAGAACACTAACCAAGGTGAGAGAGTGTCGCACCCTCTTCACTAACCAATGAGAGAGAGGGAGAGTCACACCCAGTACACTAACCAGAGAGAAAGAGTCACACCCAGTACACTAACCAGAGAGACAGAGTCACACCCAGTACACTAACCAAAGACAGAGTGACACCCAGAACACTAACCAAAGACAGAGTGACACCCAGTACACTAACCAAAGACAGAGTGACACCCAGTACACTAACCAAAGACAGAGTGACACCCAGTACACTAACCAAAGACAGAGTGACACCCAGTACACTAACCAGTGAGACTGAGTCACACCTAGTACACTAACCAGAGAGACTGAGTCACACCCAGTACACTAACCAGAGAGACGATTCACACCCAGTACACGAACCAGAGAGAGATAGAGGTAGAGTCACATAGTGTCAGGAACCAGAGAGAGAGGGTGAGTCCCACCCAGTGCACAATCCAGAGATACAGTGTCCCACTCAGTCCATTAAACAGAGAGACAGAGTCCCACCCAGTGCACTAACCAGAGAGAGAGTCAAAGCCAGTACACTAACCAGAGAGACAGAGTCAAAGCCAGTACACTAACCAGAGAGACAGAGTCACACCCTGTACACTAACCAGAGAGACAGAGTCACACCCTGTACACTAACCAGAGAGACAGAGTCACACCCAGTACACTAACCAGAGAGACAGAGTCACACCCAGTACACTAACCAGAGAGACAGAGTCACACCCATTACACTAACCAGAGAGATAGAGTCACACCCATTACTCTAACCAGAGAGACAGAGTCACACCCAGCACACTAACCAGAGAGAGAGTCACACCCAGTACACTAACCAGAGAGAGAGAGTCACACCCAGTACACTAACCAGAGAGACAGAGTCACACCCAGTACACTAACCAGAGAGACAGTGTCACACCCAGTACACGAACCAGAGAGAGAGTCACACCCAGTACATTATCCAGATAGACAGAGTCACACCCAGTACACTAACCAGAGAGACAGATTCACACCCAGTACACTAACCAGAGAGAGAGTCACACCCAGTACACTAACCAGAGAGACAGTGTCACAGCCAGTACAATCACCAGAGAGACAGAGTCACACCCAGTACACTAACCAGAGGTACAGTGTCACACCCAGTGCATCACCAGAGAGACAGATTCACACCCAGTACACTAACCAGAGAGTCAGAGTCAAAGCCATTACACTAACCAGTGAGACAGAGTCACACCCAGTACACTAACCAGAGAGACGGAGTCACACCCAGTACACTAACCAGAGACCGAGTCACACCCGGTATATTAACCAGAGACAGAGTCACACCCAGTATATTAACCAGAGACAGAGTCACACCTAGTACACTAACCAGAGAAAGTGAGTGAGACAGTCAGACCAAGTACAGGAACCAGAGAAAGAGCGAGGGACACACCAGTAAACTAAGCAATGAGGGGGGATTAACACCCAGTACACTAACCGGAGAGAGAGAGAGAGACACCTTGTGCACTAACCAGAGAGAGAGGGAGAATCACACCCAGTACAATAACCAGAGAGAGTGAGTGAGAGAGTCACACCCAGTTCACTAACCAAAGAGAGGGAGGAAGAGTAACATCCAGAAGACTAACCAGAGTGAGAAAGTGTCATACCCTGTTCACTAAGCAGTGAGAGAGAGGGAGAGTCACACCCAGTAGACTAACCAGAGAGACAGAGTCACATCCAGTACACTAACCAGAGCGACAAAGTCACAAAAAGAACACTAACCAGAGAGTTTGTATCACACCCAGTACACTAACCAGAGAGACAGAGTCACACCCATTACTCTAACCAGAGAGACAGAGTCACAGCCAGTACACTAACCAGAGAGAGAGTCACACCCAGTACACTAACCAGAGAGACAGAGTCACACCCAGTACACTAACCAGAGAGACAGAGTCACACCCAGTACACTCACCAGATAGACAGAGTCACACCCAGTACCCTCACCAGAGAGACAGAGTCACACACAGTACACTAACCAGAGAGACAGAGTCACACCCAGTACACTAACCAGAGAGACAGGGTCACACACACTACACTATTCAGAGAGACAGAGTCACACCCAGTTTACTCACAAGAGGGACAGAGTCACACCCAGTTCACTCACCAGAGGGACAGTGTCACACACAGTACACTAACCTGAGAGACAGAGTCACACGCAGTACACTAACCAGAGAGACAGAGTCACACCCAGTACACTAACCAGAGAGACAGAGTCACACCCAGTATACTCACCAGAGAGACAGAGTCACACCCAGTACACTAACCAGAGAGACAGAGTCACACCCAGTACACCAACCAGAGAGACAGAGTCACACCCAGTACACTAACCAGAGAGACAGAGTCACACCCAGTACACTAAGCAGAGAGAGAGTCACACCCAGTACACTAACCAGAGAGTCACACCCAGTACACTAACCAGAGAGACAGTGTCACAGCCAGTACAATCACCAGAGAGACAGAGTCACATCCAGTACACTAACCAGAGGGACAGTGTCACACGCAGTGCATCACCAGAGAGACAGATTGACACCCAGTACACTAATCAGAGAGACAGAGTCACACCCAGTACACTAACCAGAGAGACAGAGTCACACCCAGTACACTAACCAGAGAGACAGTGTCACACCCAGTACACTAACCAGAGAGACAGTGTCACACCCAGTACACTAACCAGAGAGTGAGGGAGAGTCGCTCCCAGAACACTAAGAGAAAGTTTGTGTCACACCTAGTGCACTAACCAGAATGAGTGAGTGAGACAGTCAGACCCAGTACAGGAACCAGAGAGAGAGAGATGGACTCACCCAGTACACTAAGCAGAGAGGGGGGTGTAACACCCAGTACACTAACCAGAGTGACAGAGAGAGAGTCACACCCTGTGCAATGACCAGAGAGAGAGAGAGGGAGAATCACGCACAGCAGAATATCCAGAGAGAGTGAGTGAGAGAGTCACCGCCAATTCACTAACCAGAGAGAGGGATCAGAGTAACACCCAGAACACTAACCAAGCTGAGAGAATGTCGCACCCTCTTCACTAACCAATGAGAGAGAGGGAGAGTCACACCCAGTACACTAACCAGAGAGAAAGACTCACGCCCAGTACACTAACCAGAGAGACAGAGTCACACCCAGTACACTAACCAAAGACAGAGTGACACCCAGTACACTAACCAGAGAGACTGAGTCACACCTTGTACACTAACGAGAGAGACAGAGTCACACCCAGTACACTAAGCAGAGAGACGATTCACACCCAGTACACGAACCAGAGAGAGATAGAGGTAGAGTCACATACTGTACAGTAACCAGAGAGAGAGGGAAAGTCCCACCCAGTGCACAATCCAGAGATACAGTGTCCCACCCAGTCCATTAAACAGAGAGACAGAAAACCACCCAATGCACTAACCAGAGAGACAGAGTCCCACCCAGTGCACTAACCAGAGAGTGAGATTCCCACCCAGTACATTAACCAGAGAGACAAATTCACACCCAGTACATTAACCAGAGAGACAGATTCACACCCAGTACATTAACCAGAGAGACAGATTCACACCCAGTACATTAACCAGAGAGACAGATTCACACCCAGTACATTAACCAGAGAGACAGATTCACACCCAGTACACTAACCAGAGAGACAGATTCCCACCCAGTACACTAACCAGAGAGACAGATTCCCACCCAGTACACTAACCAGAGAGACAGATTCACACCCAGTACACTAACCAGAGAGAGAGTCAAAGCCAGTACACTAACCAGAGAGACAGAGTCACACCCAGTACACTAACCAGAGAGAGATAGAGGTAGAGTCACATAGTGTAGAGTAACCAGAGAGAGAGGGAGAGTCCCAACCAGTGCACAATCCAGAGATACAATGTCCCACCCAGTGCATTAAAATGAGTACCACCCAATGCACTAACCAGAGAGACAGAGTCCCAAACAGTACATTAACCAGAGAGACAGATTCACACCCAGTACATTAACCAGAGAGACAGATTCACATCCAGTACATTAACCAGAGAGACCGATTCACACCCAGTACACTAACCAGAGAGACAGATTCACACCCAGTACACTAACCAGAGAGTCAAAGCCAGTGCACTAACCAGAGAGACAGAGTCAAAGCCAGTACACTAACCAGAGAGACAGAGTCAAAGCCAGTACACTAACCAGAGAGACAGAGTCACACCCAGTACACTAACCAGAGAGACAGAGTCACACCCAGTACACTAACCAGAGAGACAGAGTCACACCCATTACACTAACCAGAGAGACAGAATCACACCCATTACACTAACCAGAGAGACAGAGTCACACCCAGTACACTTACTAGAGAGACAGTGTCACACACAGTACACTAACCAGAGAGACAGATTCACACCCAGTACACTAACCAGAGAGAGTGTCACACCCAGTACACTAACCAGAGAGAGAGTCACACCCAGTACATTAACCAGATAGACAGAGTCACACCCAGTACACTAACCAGAGAGACAGATTCACAGCCAGTACAATCACCAGAGAGACAGAGTCACACCCAGTGCACTAACCAGAGGTACAGTGTCACACCCAGTGCACTAACCAGAGGTACAGTGTCACACCCAGTGCATCACCAGAGAGACAGATTCACACCCAGTACACTAACCAGAGAGTCAGAGTCAAAGCCATTACACTAACCAGTGAGACAGAGTCACACCCAGTACACTAACCAGAGAGAGAGTCAAAGCCAGTACACTAACCAGAGAGACAGAGTCAAAGCCAGTACACTAACCAGAGAGACAGAGTCACACCCTGTACACTAACCAGAGAGACAGAGTCACACCCTGTACACTAACCAGAGAGACAGAGTCACACCCAGTACACTAACCAGAGAGACAGAGTCACACCCAGTACACTAACCAGAGAGACAGAGTCACACCCATTACACTAACCAGAGAGATAGAGTCACACCCATTACTCTAACCAGAGAGACAGAGTCACACCCAGCACACTAACCAGAGAGAGAGTCACACCCAGTACACTAACCAGAGAGAGAGAGTCACACCCAGTACACTAACCAGAGAGACAGAGTCACACCCAGTACACTAACCAGAGAGACAGTGTCACACCCAGTACACGAACCAGAGAGAGAGTCACACCCAGTACATTATCCAGATAGACAGAGTCACACCCAGTACACTAACCAGAGAGACAGATTCACACCCAGTACACTAACCAGAGAGAGAGTCACACCCAGTACACTAACCAGAGAGACAGTGTCACAGCCAGTACAATCACCAGAGAGACAGAGTCACACCCAGTACACTAACCAGAGGTACAGTGTCACACCCAGTGCATCACCAGAGAGACAGATTCACACCCAGTACACTAACCAGAGAGTCAGAGTCAAAGCCATTACACTAACCAGTGAGACAGAGTCACACCCAGTACACTAACCAGAGAGACGGAGTCACACCCAGTACACTAACCAGAGACCGAGTCACACCCGGTATATTAACCAGAGACAGAGTCACACCCAGTATATTAACCAGAGACAGAGTCACACCTAGTACACTAACCAGAGAAAGTGAGTGAGACAGTCAGACCAAGTACAGGAACCAGAGAAAGAGCGAGGGACACACCAGTAAACTAAGCAATGAGGGGGGATTAACACCCAGTACACTAACCGGAGAGAGAGAGAGAGACACCTTGTGCACTAACCAGAGAGAGAGGGAGAATCACACCCAGTACAATAACCAGAGAGAGTGAGTGAGAGAGTCACACCCAGTTCACTAACCAAAGAGAGGGAGGAAGAGTAACATCCAGAAGACTAACCAGAGTGAGAGAGTGTCATACCCTGTTCACTAAGCAGTGAGAGAGAGGGAGAGTCACACCCAGTAGACTAACCAGAGAGACAGAGTCACATCCAGTACACTAACCAGAGCGACAAAGTCACAAAAAGAACACTAACCAGAGAGTTTGTATCACACCCAGTACACTAACCAGAGAGACAGAGTCACACCCATTACTCTAACCAGAGAGACAGAGTCACAGCCAGTACACTAACCAGAGAGAGAGTCACACCCAGTACACTAACCAGAGAGACAGAGTCACACCCAGTACACTAACCAGAGAGACAGAGTCACACCCAGTACACTCACCAGAGAGACAGAGTCACACCCAGTACACTCACCAGAGAGACAGAGTCACACCCAGTACACTCACCAGAGAGACAGAGTCACACCCAGTACACTAACCAGAGAGACAGAGTCACACCCAGTACACTAACCAGAGAGACAGAGTCACACCCAGTACACTAACCAGAGAGACAGAGTCACACCCAGTACACTAACCAGAGAGACAGAGTCACACCCAGTACACTAACCAGAGAGACAGTGTCACACCCAGTACACTAACCAGAGAGACAGTGTCACACACAGTACACTAACCAGAGAGACAGAGTCACACCCAGTACACTAACCAGAGAGACAGAGTCACACCCAGTACACTAACCAGAGAGACAGAGTCACACCCAGTACACTAACCAGAGAGACAGAGTCACACCCAGTACACTAACCAGAGAGACAGAGTCACACCCAGTACACCAACCAGAGAGACAGAGTCACACCCAGTACACTAACCAGAGAGACAGAGTCACACCCAGTACACTAAGCAGAGAGAGAGTCACACCCAGTACACTAACCAGAGAGTCACACCCAGTACACTAACCAGAGAGACAGTGTCACAGCCAGTACAATCACCAGAGAGACAGAGTCACATCCAGTACACTAACCAGAGGGACAGTGTCACACGCAGTGCATCACCAGAGAGACAGATTGACACCCAGTACACTAATCAGAGAGACAGAGTCACACCCAGTACACTAACCAGAGAGACAGAGTCACACCCAGTACACTAACCAGAGAGACAGTGTCACACCCAGTACACTAACCAGAGAGACAGTGTCACACCCAGTACACTAACCAGAGAGTGAGGGAGAGTCGCTCCCAGAACACTAAGAGAAAGTTTGTGTCACACCTAGTGCACTAACCAGAATGAGTGAGTGAGACAGTCAGACCCAGTACAGGAACCAGAGAGAGAGAGATGGACTCACCCAGTACACTAAGCAGAGAGGGGGGTGTAACACCCAGTACACTAACCAGAGTGACAGAGAGAGAGTCACACCCTGTGCAATGACCAGAGAGAGAGAGAGGGAGAATCACGCACAGCAGAATATCCAGAGAGAGTGAGTGAGAGAGTCACCGCCAATTCACTAACCAGAGAGAGGGATCAGAGTAACACCCAGAACACTAACCAAGCTGAGAGAATGTCGCACCCTCTTCACTAACCAATGAGAGAGAGGGAGAGTCACACCCAGTACACTAACCAGAGAGAAAGACTCACGCCCAGTACACTAACCAGAGAGACAGAGTCACACCCAGTACACTAACCAGAGAGACGGAGTCACACACAGTACACTAACCAGAGAGACTGAATCACACCCAGTACACTAACCAGAGACCGAGTCACACCCGGTATATTAACCAGAGACAGAGTCACACCCAGTATATTAACCAGAGACAGAGTCACACCTAGTACACTAACCAGAGAGAGTGAGTGAGACAGTCAGACCAAGTACAGGAACCAGAGAAAGAGATAGGGACACACCAGTAAACTAAGCAATGAGGGGGGGATTAACACCCAGTACACTAACCGGAGAGAGAGAGAGAGACACCTTGTGCACTAACCAGAGAGAGAGAGAGAGAGAGAGGGAGAATCACACCCAGTACAATAACCAGAGAGAGTGAGTGAGAGAGTCACACCCAGTTCACTAACCAAAGAGAGGGAGGAAGAGTAACACCCAGTAGACTAACCACAGAGACAGAGTCACATCCAGTACACTAACCAGAGAGACGGAGTCACACCCAGTACACTAACCAGAGAGACAGAGTCACACACATTAAACTAACCAGAGAGACAGAGTCACACCCATTACTCTAACCAGAGAGACAGAGTCCCACCCATTGCACTATCCAGAGATACAGTGTCCCACCCAGTACAGTAACCAGAGACAGAGAGCGGGACAGACAGAGTCACACCCAGTACACTAACCAGAGTGACAGAGAGAGAGTCACACCCTGTGCAATAACCAGAGAGAGAGAGAGGGAGAATCACGCACAGCAGAATATCCAGAGAGAGTGAGTGAGAGAGTCACCGCCAGTTCACTAACCAGAGAGAGGGATCAGAGTAACACCCAGAACACTAACCAAGGTGAGAGAGTGTCGCACCCTCTTCACTAACCAATGAGAGAGAGGGAGAGTCACACCCAGTACACTAACCAGAGAGAAAGAGTCACACCCAGTACACTAACCAGAGAGACAGAGTCACACCCAGTACACTAACCAAAGACAGAGTCACACCCAGTACACTAACCAAAGACAGAGTGACACCCAGTACACTAACCAGTGAGACTGAGTCACACCTAGTACACTAACCAGAGAGACTGAGTCACACCCAGTACACTAACCAGAGAGACGATTTACACCCAGTACACGAACCAGAGAGAGATAGAGGTAGAGTCACATAGTGTACAGTAACCAGAGAGAGAGGGAGAGTCCCACCCAGTGCACAATCCAGAGATACAGTGTCCCACCCAGTCCATTAAACAGAGAGACAGAAAACCACCCAATGCACTAACCAGAGAGACAGAGTCCCACCCAGTGCACTAACCAGAGAGAGAGTCAAAGCCAGTACACTAACCAGAGAGACAGAGTCAAAGCCAGTACACTAACCAGAGAGACAGAGTCACACCCTGTACACTAACCAGAGAGACAGAGTCACACCCAGTACACTAACCAGAGAGACAGAGTCACACCCATTACACTAACCAGAGAGACAGAGTCACACCCATTACTCTAACCAGAGAGACAGAGTCACACCCAGTACCCAAACCAGAGAGACAGAGTCACACCCAGTACCCTAACCAGTTAGAGAGTGTCACACCCAGTACACTAACCAAAGACAGAGTCACACCCAGTACACGAACCAGAGAGACAGAGTCACACCCATTACACTAACCAGAGAGACAGAGTCACACCCAGTACACTAACCAGAGAGACAGAGTCACACCCAGTACACTAACCAGAGAGACAGAGTCACACCCATTACACTAACCAGAGAGACAGAGTCACACCCATTACTCTAACCAGAGAGACAGAGTCACACCCAGTACCCAAACCAGAGAGACAGAGTCACACCCAGTACCCTAACCAGTTAGAGAGTGTCACACCCAGTACACTAACCAAAGACAGAGTCACACCCAGTACACGAACCAGAGAGACAGAGTCACACCCCGTACACTAACCAGAGAGACAGAGTCACACCCAGTACACTAACCAGAGAGACAGAGTCACACCCAGTACACTAACCAGAGAGACAGAGTCCCACCCAGTACACTTACCAGAGAGACAGAGTCACACACAGTACACTAACCAGAGAGACAGAGTCACACCCAGTACACTAACCAGAGAGACAGTGTCACACCCAGTACACTAACCAGAGAGAGAGTCACACCCAGTACATTAACCAGATAGACAGAGTCACACCCAGTACACTAACCAGAGAGACAGATTCACACCCAGTACACTAACCAGAAAGAGAGTCACACCCAGTACACTAACCAGAGAGACAGTGTCACAGCCAGTACAATCACCAGAGAGACAGAGTCACACCCAGTACACTAACCAGAGGTACAGTATCACACCCAGTACACTAACCAGAGAGACAGATTCACACCCAGTACACTAACCAGAGAGTCAGAGTCAAAGCCATTACACTAACCAGTGAGACAGAGTCACACCCAGTACACTAACCAGAGAGACGGAGTCACACCCAGTACACTAACCAGAGAGACTGAATCACACCCAGTACACTAACCAGAGACCGAGTCACACCCGGTATATTAACCAGAGACCGAGTCACACCCAGTATATTAACCAGAGACAGAGTCACACCTAGTACACTAACCAGAGAGAGTGAGTGAGACAGTCAGACCAAGTACAGGAACCAGAGAAAGAGAGAGGGACACACCAGTAAACTAAGCAATGAGGGGGGGATTTACACCCAGTACACTAACCGGAGAGAGAGAGAGAGAGACACCTTGTGCACTAACCAGAGAGAGAGAGAGAGAGAGAGGGAGAATCACACCCAGTACAATAACCAGAGAGAGTGAGTGAGAGAGTCACACCCAGTTCACTAACCAAAGAGAGGGAGGAAGAGTAACATCCAGAAGACTAACCAGAGTGAGAGAGTGTCATACCCTGTTCACTAACCAGTGAGAGAGAGGGAGACGCACACCCAGTAGACTAACCAGAGAGACTGAGTCACATCCAGTACACTAACCAGAGCTACAACGTCACAAAAAGAACACTAACCAGAGAGACATAATCAAACCAAGTACACTAACCAGAGAGTCCGAATCACAACCTGAACACTAACCAGAGACTGAATCACACCCAATGCACTAACCATAGAGACAGAATCACACCCAGTACCCTAACCAGAGAGACAGACTCACACCCAGTACCCTAACCAGAGAGACAGAGTCACACCCAGTACCCTACCCAGAGCGACAACGTCACAAAAAGAACACTAACCAGAGAGACATAATCAAGCCAAGTACACTAACCAGAGAGTCCGAATCACAACCTGAACACTAACCAGAGAGACTGAATCACACCCAATGCACTAACCATAGAGACAGAATCACACCCAGTACACTAACCAGAGAGACAGAGTCACACCCAGTACCCTAACCAGAGAGACAGAGTCACACCCAGTACCCTAACCAGAGAGACAGAGTCACACCCAGTACCCTAACCAGAGAGACAGAGTCACACCCAGTACCCTAACCAGAGAGACAGAGTCACACCCAGTACCCTAACCAGTTAGAGAGTGTCACACCCAGTACACTAACCAAAGACAGAGTCACACCCAGTACACGAACCAGAGAGACAGAGTCACACCCAGTACACTAACCAGAGAGACAGAGTCACACCCAGTACCCTAACCAGAGAGACAGAGTCACACCCAGTACCCTACCCAGAGCGACAACGGGGAGGAAGAGTAACACCCAGTAGACTAACCAGAGAGACAGAGTCACATCCAGTACACTAACCAGAGAGACGGAGTCACACCCAGTACACTAACCAGAGAGAAAGAGTCACACCCATTAAACTAACCAGAGAGACAGAGTCACACCCATTACTCTAACCAGAGAGACAGAGTCCCACCCAGTGCACTATCCAGAGATACAGTGTCCCACCCAGTACAGTAACCAGAGACAGAGAGCGGGACAGACAGAGTCACACCCAGTACACTAACCAGAGTGACAGAGAGAGAGTCACACCCTGTGCAATAACCAGAGAGAGAGAGAGGGAGAATCACGCACAGCAGAATATCCAGAGAGAGTGAGTGAGAGAGTCACCGCCAGTTCACTAACCAGAGAGAGGGATCAGAGTAACACCCAGAACACTAACCAAGGTGAGAGAGTGTCGCACCCTCTTCACTAACCAATGAGAGAGAGGGAGAGTCACACCCAGTACACTAACCAGAGAGAAAGAGTCACACCCAGTACACTAACCAGAGAGACAGAGTCACACCCAGTACACTAACCAAAGACAGAGTGACACCCAGTACACTAACCAAAGACAGAGTGACACCCAGTACACTAACCAGTGAGACTGAGTCACACCTAGTACACTAACCAGAGAGACAGATTCACACCCAGTACACTAACCAGAAAGAGAGTCACACCCAGTACACTAACCAGAGAGACAGTGTCACAGCCAGTACAATCACCAGAGAGACAGAGTCACACCCAGTACACTAACCAGAGGTACAGTGTCACACCCAGTACACTAACCAGAGAGACAGATTCACACCCAGTACACTAACCAGAGAGTCAGAGTCAAAGCCATTACACTAACCAGTGAGACAGAGTCACACCCAGTACACTAACCAGAGAGACGGAGTCACACCCAGTACACTAACCAGAGAGACTGAATCACACCCAGTACACTAACCAGAGACCGAGTCACACCCGGTATATTAACCAGAGACAGAGTCACACCCAGTATATTAACCAGAGACAGAGTCACACCTAGTACACTAACCAGAGAGAGTGAGTGAGACAGTCAGACCAAGTACAGGAACCAGAGAAAGAGAGAGGGACACACCAGTAAACTAAGCAATGAGGGGGGGATTAACACCCAGTACACTAACCGGAGAGAGAGAGTGAGACACCTTGTGCACTAACCAGAGAGAGAGAGAGAGAGAGGGAGAATCACACCCAGTACAATAACCAGAGAGAGTGAGTGAGAGAGTCACACCCAGTTCACTAACCAAAGAGAGGGAGGAAGAGTAACACCCAGTAGACTAACCAGAGAGACAGAGTCACATCCAGTACACTAACCAGAGAGACGGAGTCACACCCAGTACACTAACCAGAGAGAAAGAGTCACACCCATTAAACTAACCAGAGAGACAGAGTCACACCCATTACTCTAACCAGAGAGACAGAGTCCCACCCAGTGCACTATCCAGAGATACAGTGTCCCACCCAGTACAGTAACCAGAGACAGAGAGCGGGACAGACAGAGTCACACCCAGTACACTAACCAGAGTGACAGAGAGAGAGTCACACCCTGTGCAATAACCAGAGAGAGAGAGAGGGAGAATCACGCACAGCAGAATATCCAGAGAGAGTGAGTGAGAGAGTCACCGCCAGTTCACTAACCAGAGAGAGGGATCAGAGTAACACCCAGAACACTAACCAAGGTGAGAGAGTGTCGCACCCTCTTCACTAACCAATGAGAGAGAGGGAGAGTCACACCCAGTACACTAACCAGAGAGAAAGAGTCACACCCAGTACACTAACCAGAGAGACAGAGTCACACCCAGTACACTAACCAAAGACAGAGTGACACCCAGTACACTAACCAAAGACAGAGTGACACCCAGTACACTAACCAGTGAGACTGAGTCACACCTAGTACACTAACCAGAGAGACGATTCACACCCAGTACACGAACCAGAGAGAGATAGAGGTAGAGTCACATAGTGTACAGTAACCAGAGAGAGAGGGAGAGTCCCACCCAGTGCACAATCCAGAGATACAGTGTCCCACCCAGTCCATTAAACAGAGAGACAGAAAACCACCCAATGCACTAACCAGAGAGACAGAGTCCCACCCAGTGCACTTACCAGAGAGAGAGTCAAAGCCAGTACACTAACCAGAGAGACAGCGTCAAAGCCAGTACACTAACCAGAGAGACAGAGTCACACCCTGTACACTAACCAGAGAGACAGAGTAAACACCCAGTACACTAACCAGAGAGACAGAGTCACACCCATTACACTAACCAGAGAGACAGAGTCACACCCATTACTCTAACCAGAGAGACAGAGTCACACCCAGTACACTAACCAGAGAGAGAGTCACACCCAGTACACTAACCAGAGAGACAGAGTCACACCCAGTACACTAACCAGAGAGACAGAGTCACACCCAGTACACTAACCAGAGAGACAGTGTCACACCCAGTACACTAACCAGAGAGAGAGTCACACCCAGTACATTAACCAGATAGACAGAGTCACACCCAGTACACTAACCAGAGAGACAGATTCACACCCAGTACACTAACCAGAGAGAGAGATTCACACCCAGTACACTAACCAGAGAGACAGTGTCACAGCCAGTACAATCACCAGAGAGACAGAGTCACACCCAGTACACTAACCAGAGGTACAGTGTCACACCCAGTGCATGACCAGAGAGACAGATTCACACCCAGTACACTAACCAGAGAGTCAGAGTCAAAGCCATTACACTAACCAGTGAGACAGAGTCACACCCAGTACACTAACCAGAGAGACGGAGTCACACCCAGTACACTAACCAGAGAGACGGAGTCACACCCAGTACACTAACCAGAGACCGAGTCACACCCGGTATATTAACCAGAGACAGAGTCACACCCAGTATATTAACCAGAGACAGAGTCACACCTAGTACACTAACCAGAGAAAGTGAGTGAGACAGTCAGACCAAGTACAGGAACCAGAGAAAGAGCGAGGGACACACCAGTAAACTAAGCAATGAGGGGGGGATTAACACCCAGTACACTAACCGGAGAGAGAGAGAGAGACACCTTGTGCACTAACCAGAGAGAGAGAGAGAGAGGGAGAATCACACCCAGTACAATAACCAGAGAGAGTGAGTGAGAGAGTCACACCCAGTTCACTAACCAAAGAGAGGGAGGAAGAGTAACATCCAGAAGACTAACCAGAGTGAGAGAGTGTCATACCCTGTTCACTAACCAGTGAGAGAGAGGGAGAGTCACACCCAGTAGACTAACCAGAGAGACAGAGTCACATCCAGTACACTAACCAGAGCGACAAAGTCACAAAAAGAACACTAACCAGAGAGTTTGTATCACACCCAGTACACTAACCAGAGAGAAAGAGTCACACCCATTACTCTAACCAGAGAGACAGAGTCACAGCCAGTACACTAACCAGAGAGACAGAGTCACACCCAGTACACTAACAAGAGAGACAGAGTCACACCCAGTACACTAACCAGAGAGACAGAGTCACACCCAGTACACTAACCAGAGAGACAGAGTCACACCCAGTACACTAACCAGAGAGACAGAGTCACACCCAGTACACTAACCAGAGAGACAGAGTCACACCCAGTACACTAACCAGAGAGACAGAGTCACACCCAGTACACTTACCAGAGAGACAGTGTCACACACAGTACACTAACCAGAGAGACAGAGTCACACCCAGTACACTAACCAGAGAGACAGAGTCACACCCAGTACACTAACCAGAGAGACAGAGTCACACACAGTACACTAACCAGAGAGACAGAGTCACATCCAGTACACTAACCAGAGAGACAGAGTCACACCCAGTACACTAACCAGAGAGACAGAGTCACACCCAGTACACTAACCAGAGAGACAGAGTCACACCCAGTACACTAACCAGATAGACAGAGTCACACCCAGTACACTAACCAGATAGACAGAGTCACACCCAGTACACTAAACAGAGAGAGAGTCACACCCAGTACACTAACCAGAGAGTCACACCCAGTACACTAACCAGAGCGACAGTGTCACAGCCAGTACAATCACCAGAGAGACAGAGTCACACCCAGTACACTAACCAGAGGGACAGTGTCACACGCAGTGCATCACCAGAGAGACAGATTCACACCCAGTACACTAATCAGAGAGACAGAGTCACACCCAGTACACTAACCAGAGAGACAGAGTCACACCCAGTACACTAACCAGAGAGACAGTGTCACACCCAGTACACTAACCAGAGAGACAGTGTCACACCCAGTACACTAACCAGAGAGAGGGAGAGTCACACCCTTTGCACTAACCAGAGAGTGAGGGAGAGTCGCTCCCAGAACCCTAAGAGAAAGTTTGTGTCACACCTAGTGCACTAACCAGAAAGAGTGAGTGAGACAGTCAGACCCAGTACAGGAACCAGAGAGAGAGAGATGGACACACCCAGTACACTAAGCAGAGAGGGGGGTGCAACACCCAGTACACTAACCAGAGTGACAGAGAGAGAGTCACACCCTGTGCAATGACCAGAGAGAGAGAGAGGGAGAATCACGCACAGCAGAATATCCAGAGAGAGTGAGTGAGAGAGTCACCGCCAATTCACTAACCAGAGAGAGGGATCAGAGTAACACCCAGAACACTAACCAAGGTGAGAGAATGTCGCACCCTCTTCACTAACCAATGAGAGAGAGGGAGAGTCACACCCAGTACACTAACCAGAGAGAAAGACTCACGCCCAGTACACTAACCAGAGAGACAGAGTCACACCCAGTACACTAACCAAAGACAGAGTGACACCCAGTACACTAACCAGAGAGACTGAGTCACACCTAGTACACTAACGAGAGAGACAGAGTCACACCCAGTACACTAAGCAGAGAGACGATTCACACCCAGTACACGAACCAGAGAGAGATAGAGGTAGAGTCACATACTGTACAGTAACCAGAGAGAGAGGGAAAGTCCCACCCAGTGCACAATCCAGAGATACAGTGTCCCACCCAGTCCATTAAACAGAGAGACAGAAAACCACCCAATGCACTAACCAGAGAGACAGAGTCCCACCCAGTGCACTAACCAGAGAGTGAGATTCCCACCCAGTACATTAACCAGAGAGACAAATTCACACACAGTACATTAACCAGAGAGACAGATTCACACCCAGTACATTAACCAGAGAGACTGATTCACACCCAGTACACTAACCAGAGAGACAGATTCACACCCAGTACACTAACCAGAGAGACAGATTCACACCCAGTACACTAACCAGAGAGAGAGTCAAAGCCAGTACACTAACCAGAGAGACAGAGTCACACCCAGTACACTAACCAGAGAGAGATAGAGGTAGAGTCACATAGAGTACAGTAACCAGAGAGAGAGGGAGAGTCCCACCCAGTGCACAATCCAGAGATACAATGTCCCACCCAGTGCATTAAAATGAGTACCACCCAATGCACTAACCAGAGAGACAGAGTCCCAAACAGTACATTAACCAGAGAGACAGATTCACACCCAGTACATTAACCAGAGAGACAGATTCACATCCGGTACATTAACCAGAGAGACCGATTCACACCCAGTACACTAACCAGAGAGACAGATTCACACCCAGTACACTAACCAGAGAGAGTGTCAAAGCCAGTACACTAACCAGAGAGACAGAGTCAAAGCCAGTACACTAACCAGAGAGACAGAGTCAAAGCCAGTACACTAACCAGACAGACAGAGTCACACCCAGTACACTAACCAGAGAGACAGAGTCACACCCAGTACACTAACCAGAGAGACAGAGTCACACCCAGTACACTAACCAGAGAGACAGAGTCACACCCATTACACTAACCAGAGAGACAGAGTCACACCCAGTACACTTACCAGAGAGACAGAGTCACACCCAGTACACTTACCAGAGAGACAGTGTCACACATAGTACACTAACCAGAGAGACAGATTCACACCAAGTACACTAACCAGAGAGAGAGTGTCACACCCAGTACACTAACCAGAGAGAGAGTCACACCCAGTACATTAACCAGATAGAGAGAGTCACACCCAGTACACTAACCAGAGAGACAGATTCACACCCAGTACACTAACCAGAGAGAGAGTCACACCCAGTACACTAACCAGAGAGACAGTGTCACAGCCAGTACAATCACCAGAGAGACAGAGTCACACCCAGTACACTAACCAGAGGTACAGTGTCACACCCAGTGCATCACCAGAGAGACAGATTCACACCCAGTACACTAACCAGAGAGTCAGAGTCAAAGCCATTACACTAACCAGTGAGACAGAGTCACACCCAGTACACTAACCAGAGAGACGGAGTCACACCCAGTACACTAACCAGAGAGACTGAATCACACCCAGTACACTAAGCAGAGACCGAGTCACACCCGGTATATTAACCAGAGACCGAGTCACACCCAGTATATTAACCAGAGACAGAGTCACACCTAGTACACTAACCAGAGAGAGTGAGTGAGACAGTCAGACCAAGTACAGGAACCAGAGAAAGAGAGAGGGACACACCAGTAAACTAAGCAATGAGGGGGGGATTTACACCCAGTACACTAACCGGAGAGAGAGAGAGAGAGACACCTTGTGCACTAACCAGAGAGAGAGAGAGAGAGAGGGAGAATCACACCCAGTACAATAACCAGAGAGAGTGAGTGAGAGAGTCACACCCAGTTCACTAACCAAAGAGAGGGAGGAAGAGTAACATCCAGAAGACTAACCAGAGTGAGAGAGTGTCATACCCTGTTCACTAACCAGTGAGAGAGAGGGAGACGCATACCCAGTAGACTAACCAGAGAGACAGAGTCACATCCAGTACACTAACCAGAGCTACAACGTCACAAAAAGAACACTAACCAGAGAGACATAATCAAACCAAGTACACTAACCAGAGAGTCCGAATCACAACCTGAACACTAACCAGAGAGACTGAATCACACCCAATGCACTAACCATAGAGACAGAATCACACCCAGTACCCTAACCAGAGAGACAGAGTCACACCCAGTACCCTAACCAGAGAGACAGAGTCACACCCAGTACCCTAACCAGAGCGACAACGTCACAAAAAGAACACTAACCAGAGAGACATAATCAAACCAAGTACACTAACCAGAGAGTCCGAATCACAACCTGAACACTAACCAGAGAGACTGAATCACACCCAATGCACTAACCATAGAGACAGAATCACACCCAGTACCCTAACCAGAGAGACAGAGTCACACCCAGTACCCTAACCAGAGAGACAGAGTCACACCCAGTACCCTACCCAGAGCGACAACGTCACAAAAAGAACACTAACCAGAGAGACATAATCAAACCCAGTACACTAACCAGAGAGTCCGAATCAAAACCTGAACACTAACCAGAGAGACTGAATCACACCCAATGCACTAACAATAGAGACAGAATCACACCCAGTACCCTAACCAGAGAGACATAGTCACACCCAGTACCCTAACCAGAGAGACAGAGTCACACCCAGTACCCTAACCAGAGAGACAGAGTCACACCCAGTACCCTAACCAGAGAGACAGAGTCACAACCAGTACCCTAACCAGTTAGAGAGTGTCACACCCAGTACACTAACCAAAGACAGAGTCACACCCAGTACACGAACCAGAGAGACAGATTCACACCCAGTACACTAACCAGAGAGACAGAGTCACACCCAGTACACTAACCAGAGAGCCAGAGTCACACCCAGTACACTAACCAGAGAGACAGAGTCCCACCCAGTACACTTACCAGAGAGACAGTGTCACACACAGTACACTAACCAAAGACAGAGTCACACCCAGTACACTAACCAAAGACAGAGTGACACCCAGTACACTAACCAGTGAGACTGAGTCACACCTAGTACACTAACCAGAGAGACTGAGTCACACCCAGTACACTAACCAGAGAGACGATTCACACCCAGTACACGAACCAGAGAGAGATAGAGGTAGAGTCACATAGTGTACAGTAACCAGAGAGAGAGGGAGAGTCCCACCCAGTGCACAATCCAGAGATACAGTGTCCCACCCAGTCCATTAAACAGAGAGACAGAAAACCACCCAATGCACTAACCAGAGAGACAGAGTCCCACCCAGTGCACTAACCAGAGAGAGAGAGTCAAAGCCAGTACACTAACCAGAGAGACAGAGTCAAAGCCAGTACACTAACCAGAGAGACAGAGTCACACCCTGTACACTAACCAGAGAGACAGAGTCACACCCATTACACTAACCAGAGAGACAGAGTCACACCCATTACACTAACCAGAGGGACAGAGTCACACCCAGTACACTAACCAGAGAGAGAGTCACACCCAGTACACTAACCAGAGAGACAGAGTCACACCCAGTACACTAACCAGAGAGACAGAGTCACACCCAGTACACTAACCAGAGAGACAGTGTCACACCCAGTACACTAACCAGAGAGAGAGTCACACCCAGTACATTAACCAGATAGACAGAGTCACACCCAGTACACTAACCAGAGAGACAGATTCACACCCAGTACACTAACCAGAGAGAGAGTCACACCCAGTACACTAACCAGAGAGACAGTGTCACAGCCAGTACAATCACCAGAGAGACAGAGTCACACCCAGTACACTAACCAGAGGTACAGTGTCACACCCAGTGCATCACCAGAGAGACAGATTCACACCCAGTACACTAACCAGAGAGTCAGAGTCAAAGCCATTACACTAACCATTGAGACAGAGTCACACCCAGTACACTAACCAGAGAGACTGAATCACACCCAGTACACTAAGCAGAGACCGAGTCACACCCGGTATATTAACCAGAGACCGAGTCACACCCAGTATATTAACCAGAGACAGAGTCACACCTAGTACACTAACCAGAGAGAGTGAGTGAGACAGTCAGACCAAGTACAGGAACCAGAGAAAGAGAGAGGGACACACCAGTAAACTAAGCAATGAGGGGGGGATTTACACCCAGTACACTAACCGGAGAGAGAGAGAGAGAGACACCTTGTGCACTAACCAGAGAGAGAGAGAGAGAGGGAGAATCACACCCAGTACAATAACCAGAGAGAGTGAGTGAGAGAGTCACACCCAGTTCACTAACCAAAGAGAGGGAGGAAGAGTAACATCCAGAAGACTAACCAGAGTGAGAGAGTGTCATACCCTGTTCACTAACCAGTGAGAGAGAGGGAGACGCACACCCAGTAGACTAACCAGAGAGACAGAGTCACATCCAGTACACTAACCAGAGCTACAACGTCACAAAAAGAACACTAACCAGAGAGACATAATCAAACCAAGTACACGAACCAGAGAGTCCGAATCACAACCTGAACACTAACCAGAGAGACTGAATCACACCCAATGCACTAACCATAGAGACAGAATCACACCCAGTACCCTAACCAGAGAGACAGACTCACACCCAGTACCCTAACCAGAGAGACAGAGTCACACCCAGTACCCTACCCAGAGCGACAACGTCACAAAAAGAACACTAACCAGAGAGACATAATCAAACCAAGTACACTAACCAGAGAGTCCGAATCACAACCTGAACACTAACCAGAGAGACTGAATCACACCCAATGCACTAACCATAGAGACAGAATCACACCCAGTACCCTAACCAGAGAGACAGAGTCACACCCAGTACCCTAACCAGAGAGACAGAGTCACACCCAGTACCCTAACCAGAGCGACAACGTCACAAAAAGAACACTAACCAGAGAGACATAATCAAACCCAGTACACTAACCAGAGAGTCCGAATCAAAACCTGAACACTAACCAGAGAGAATGAATCACACCCAATGCACTAACAATAGAGAAAGAATCACACCCAGTACCCTAACCAGAGAGACATAGTCACACCCAGTACCCTAACCAGAGAGACAGAGTCACACCCAGTACCCTAACCAGAGAGACAGAGTCACACCCAGTACCCTAACCAGAGAGACAGAGTCACAACCAGTACCCTAACCAGTTAGAGAGTGTCACACCCAGTACACTAACCAAAGACAGAGTCACACCCAGTACACGAACCAGAGAGACAGATTCACACCCAGTACACTAACCAGAGAGACAGAGTCACACCCAGTACACTAACCAGAGAGCCAGAGTCACACCCAGTACACTAACCAGAGAGACAGAGTCCCACCCAGTACACTTACCAGAGAGACAGTGTCACACACAGTACACTAACCAGAGAGACAGAGTCACACCCAGTACACTAACCAGAGAGACAGTGTCACACCCAGTACACTAACCAGAGAGAGAGTCACACCCAGTACATTAACCAGATAGACAGAGTCACACCCAGTACACTAACCAGAGAGACAGATTCACACCCAGTACACTAACCAGAGAGAGAGTCACACCCAGTACACTAACCAGAGAGACAGTGTCACAGCCAGTACAATCACCAGAGAGACAGAGTCACACCCAGTACACTAACCAGAGGTACAGTGTCACACCCAGTGCATCACCAGAGAGACAGATTCACACCCAGTACACTAACCAGAGAGTCAGAGTCAAAGCCATTACACTAACCAGTGAGACAGAGTCACACCCAGTACACTAACCAGAGAGACGGAGTCACACCCAGTACACTAACCAGAGAGACTGAATCACACCCAGTACACTAACCAGAGACCGAGTCACACCCGGTATATTAACCAGAGACAGAGTCACACCCAGTATATTAACCAGAGACAGAGTCACACCTAGTACACTAACCAGAGAGAGTGAGTGAGACAGTCAGACCAAGTACAGGAACCAGAGAAAGAGAGAGGGACACACCAGTAAACTAAGCAATGAGGGGGGGATTAACACCCAGTACACTAACCGGAGAGAGAGAGAGAGACACCTTGTGCACTAACCAGAGAGAGAGAGAGAGAGAGAGAGAGGGAGAATCACACCCAGTACAATAACCAGAGAGAGTGAGTGAGAGAGTCACACCCAGTTCACTAACCAAAGAGAGGGAGGAAGAGTAACACCCAGTAGACTAACCAGAGAGACAGAGTCACATCCAGTACACTAACCAGAGAGACGGAGTCACACCCAGTACACTAACCAGACAGACAGAGTCACACCCATTAAACTAACCAGAGAGACAGATTCACACCCATTACTCTAACCAGAGAGACAGAGTCCCACCCAGTGCACTATCCAGAGATACAGTGTCCCACCCAGTACAGTAACCAGAGACAGAGAGCGGGACTGACAGAGTCACACCCAGTACACTAACCAGAGTGACAGAGAGAGAGTCACACCCTGTGCAATAACCAGAGAGAGAGAGAGGGAGAATCACGCACAGCAGAATATCCAGACAGAGTGAGTGAGAGAGTCACCGCCAGTTCACTAACCAGAGAGAGGGATCAGAGTAACACCCAGAACACTAACCAAGGTGAGAGAGTGTCACACCCTCTTCACTAACCAATGAGAGAGAGGGAGAGTCACACCCAGTACACTAACCAGAGAGAAAGAGTCACACCCAGTACACTAACCAGAGAGACAGAGTCACACCCAGTACACTAACCAAAGACAGAGTCACACCCAGTACACTAACCAAAGACAGAGTGACACCCAGTACACTAACCAGTGAGACTGAGTCACACCTAGTACACTAACCAGAGAGACTGAGTCACACCCAGTACACTAACCAGAGAGACGATTCACACCCAGTACACGAACCAGAGAGAGATAGAGGTAGAGTCACATAGTGTACAGTAACCAGAGAGAGAGGGAGAGTCCCACCCAGTGCACAATCCAGAGATACAGTGTCCCACCCAGTCCATTAAACAGAGAGACAGAAAACCACCCAATGCACTAACCAGAGAGACAGAGTCCCACCCAGTGCACTAACCAGAGAGAGAGAGTCAAAGCCAGTACACTAACCAGAGAGACAGAGTCAAAGCCAGTACACTAACCAGAGAGACAGAGTCACACCCTGTACACTAACCAGAGAGACAGAGTCACACCCATTACACTAACCAGAGAGACAGAGTCACACCCATTACTCTAACCAGAGAGACAGAGTCACACCCAGTACACTAACCAGAGAGAGAGTCACACCCAGTACACTAACCAGAGAGACAGAGTCACACCCAGTACACTAACCAGAGAGACAGAGTCACACCCAGTACACTAACCAGAGAGACAGTGTCACACCCAGTACACTAACCAGAGAGAGAGTCACACCCAGTACATTAACCAGATAGACAGAGTCACACCCAGTACACTAACCAGAGAGACAGATTCACACCCAGTACACTAACCAGAGAGAGAGTCACACCCAGTACACTAACCAGAGAGACAGTGTCACAGCCAGTACAATCACCAGAGAGACAGAGTCACACCCAGTACACTAACCAGAGGTACAGTGTCACACCCAGTGCATCACCAGAGAGACAGATTCACACCCAGTACACTAACCAGAGAGTCAGAGTCAAAGCCATTACACTAACCAGTGAGACAGAGTCACACCCAGTACACTAACCAGAGAGACGGAGTCACACCCAGTACACTAACCAGAGACCGAGTCACACCCGGTATATTAACCAGAGACAGAGTCACACCCAGTATATTAACCAGAGACAGAGTCACACCTAGTACACTAACCAGAGAAAGTGAGTGAGACAGTCAGACCAAGTACAGGAACCAGAGAAAGAGCGAGGGACACACCAGTAAACTAAGCAATGAGGGGGGGATTAACACCCAGTACACTAACCGGAGAGAGAGAGAGAGACACCTTGTGCACTAACCAGAGAGAGAGAGAGAGAGAGAGGGAGAATCACACCCAGTACAATAACCAGAGAGAGTGAGTGAGAGAGTCACACCCAGTTCACTAACCAAAGAGAGGGAGGAAGAGTAACATCCAGAAGACTAACCAGAGTGAGAGAGTGTCATAACCTGTTCACTAACCAGTGAGAGAGAGGGAGAGTCACACCCAGTAGACTAACCAGAGAGACAGAGTCACATCCAGTACACTAACCAGAGCGACAAAGTCACAAAAAAAAACACTAACCAGAGAGTTTGTATCACAACCAGTACACTAACCAGAGAGACAGAGTCACACCCATTACTCTAACCAGAGAGACAGAGTCACACCCAGTACACTAACCAGAGAGACAGAGTCACACCCAGTACACTAACCAGAGAGACAGAGTCACACCCAGTACACTAACCAGAGAGACAGAGTCACACCCAGTACACTTACCAGAGAGACAGTGTCACACACAGTACACTTACCAGAGAGACAGAGTCACACCCAGTACACTAACCAGAGAGACAGAGTCACGCCCAGTACACTAACCAGAGAGACAGAGTCACACCCAGTACACTAACCAGAGAGACAGAGTCACACCCAGTACACTAACCAGAGAGACAGAGTCACACCCAGTACACTAACCAGAGAGACAGAGTCACACCCAGTACACTAACCAGAGAGTCACACCCAGTACACTAACCAGAGAGACAGTGTCACAGCCAGTACAATCACCAGAGAGACAGAGTCACACCCAGTACACTAACCAGAGGTTCAGTGTCACACGCAGTGCATCACCAGAGAGACAGATTCACACCCAGTACACTAATCAGAGAGACAGAGTCACACCCAGTACACTAACCAGAGAGACAGAGTCACACCCAGTACACTAACCAGAGAGACAGTGTCACACCCAGTACACTAACCAGAGAGACAGTGTCACACCCAGTACACTAACCAGAGAGAGGGACAGTCACACCCTTTGCACTAACCAGAGAGTGAGGGAGAGTCGCTCCCAGAACACTAAGAGAAAGTTTGTGTCACACCTAGTGCACTAACCAGAAAGAGTGAGTGAGACAGTCAGACCCAGTACAGGAACCAGAGAGAGAGAGATGGACACACCCAGTACACTAAGCAGAGAGGGGGGTGTAACACCCAGTACACTAACCAGAGTGACAGAGAGAGAGTCACACCCTGTGCAATGACCAGAGAGAGAGAGAGAGGGAGAATCACGCACAGCAGAATATCCAGAGAGAGTGAGTGAGAGAGTCACCGCCAATTCACTAACCAGAGAGAGGGATCAGAGTAACACCCAGAACACTAACCAAGGTGAGAGAATGTCGCACCCTCTTCACTAACCAATGAGAGAGAGGGAGAGTCACACCCAGTACACTAACCAGAGAGAAAGAGTCACGCCCAGTACACTAACCAGAGAGACAGAGTCACACCCAGTACACTAACCAAAGACAGAGTGACACCCAGTACACTAACCAGAGAGACAGAGTCACACCCAGTACACTAAGCAGAGAGACGATTCACACCCAGTACACGAACCAGAGAGAGATAGAGGTAGAGTCACATACTGTACAGTAACCAGAGAGAGAGGGAATGTCCCACCCAGTGCACAATCCAGAGATACAGTGTCCCACCCAGTCCATTAAACAGAGAGACAGAAAACCACCCAATGCACTAACCAGAGAGACAGAGTCCCACCCAATGCACTAACCAGAGAGTGAGATTCCCACCCAGTACATTAACCAGAGAGACAAATTCACACCCAGTACATTAACCAGAGAGACAGATTCACACCCAGTACATTAACCAGAGAGACAGATTCACACCCAGTACACTGACCAGAGAGACAGAGTCACACCCAGAACACTAACCAGCAAGACAGAGTCACACCCAGTACACTAACCAGAGAGACAGAGTCACACCCAGTACACTAACCAGAGAGACAGAGTCACACCCAGTACACTAACCAGAGAGACAGATTCACACCCAGTACACTAACCAGAGAGACTGAATCACACCCAGTACACTAACCAGAGATAGGGAGAGTCACACCCTTTGCACTAACCAGAGAGAGAGGGAGAGTCGCACCCAGAACACTAAGAGAGAGTTTGTGTCACCCCTAGTACACTAACAAGAAAGAGTGAGTGAGACAGTCAGACCCAGTAAAGGAACCAGAGAGAGAGAGATGGACACACCCAGTACACTAAGCAGAGAGGGGGGTGTAACACCCAGTACACTAACCAGAGTGACAGAGAGAGAGTCACACCCTGTGCAATAACCAGAGAGAGAGAGAGGGAGTATCACGCACAGCAGAATATCCAGAGAGAGTGAGAGAGTCACCCCCAGTTCACTAACCAGAGAGAGGGATCAGAGTAACACCCAGAACACTAACCAAGGTGAGAGAATGTCGCACCCTGTTCACTAACCAATGAGAGAGAGGGAGAGTCACACACAGTACAATAACCAGAGAGACAGAGTCACACACAGTACACTAACCAGCAACAGATTCACACACAGTACACTAACCAGAGAGACAGATTCACACCCAGTACACTAACCAGAGAGACAGAGTCACACCCAGTACACTGACCAGATCGACAGTGTCACACCCAGTACACTGACCAGATCGACAGTGTCACACCCAGTACACTAACCAGAGAGAAAGTCACACCCAGCACACTAACCAGAGAGACAGAGTCACACCCAATACACTAACCCGAGAGACAGAGTCACACCCAATACACTAACCCGAGAGTCAGAGTCACACCCTGTGCACTAACCAGAGAGAGAGGGAGAGTCGCACCCATTACACTAAGCAGAGAGGTGGGTGTAACACTCAGTACACTAACCAGAGTGACAGCGAGAGTGTCACACCCTGTGCACTAACCGGAGAGAGAGGGAGAGTCGCACCCAGAACACAAAGAGAGAGGGTGTCACAACTAGTACACTATTCAGGGAGAGAAAGTGTCACTCCCAGTACACTAACCAGTGAGAGAGTGTCAATCCCAGTACACTAACCAGTGAGAGAGTTTCATACCCAGTACACTAACCAAAGACAGAGTCACACCCAGTACTCTAAGCAGAGAGACGGAGTCACACCCAGTACACTAAGAGAGACTGAATCACACACAGTACACTAACCAGAGAGTTTGAATCACACACAGTATACTAACATGAGAGACTGAATCACAACCAGTACACTAACTAGAGAGACAGAGTCACACGCATTACACTAACCAGAGAGACAGAGTCACACCCAGTACACTAACCAGAGAGACAGAGTCACACGCAGTACACTAACCAGAGAGAGAGTCACACCCATTACACTAACCAGAGAGACAGAGTCACACCCATTACAATAACCAGAGAGACAGAGTCACACCCAGTAGACTAACCAGAGAGACAGAGTCACACCCAGTACACTAACCAGAGAGACAGAGTCCCACCCAGTACACTAACCAGAGAGAGAGAGTCACACCCAGTACACTTACCAGAGAGACAGTATCACACCCAGTACACTAACCAGAGAGACAGTGTCACACAAATTACACTAACCAGAGAGAGATTCACACCCAGTACCTTAACCAGATAGACAGAGTCACACCCAGTACACTAACCAGAGAGAGAGTCACTCCCAGTACACTAACCAGTGAGAGAGTGTCACACCCAGTACACTAACCAGTGAGAGAGTTTCATACCCAGTACACTAACCAAAGACAGATTCACACCCAGTGCACTAAACAGAGAGACAGTTTCACACCCAGTACACTAACCAGAGAGACAGATTCACACCCAGTACATGAACCAGAGAGACAGTTTCACACCCAGTACATGAACCAGAGAGACAGAGTCACACCCAGTACATGAACCAGAGAGACAGAGTCACACCCATACACTAACCAGAGAGACAGAGTCACACCCAGTACACTAACCAGAGAGACGGAGTCACACCCAGTACACTAACAAGAGAGACTGAATCACACACAGTACACTAACCAGAGAGTTTGAATCACACCCAGTATACTAACAAGAGAGACTGAATCACACCCAGTACACTAACCAGAGAGACGGAGTCACACCCAGTACACTAACCAGAGACAGAGAGTCACATCCAGTACACTAACCAGAGAGACGGAGTCACACCCAGTACACTAACCAGAGAGAAAGAGTCACACCCATTAAACTAACCAGAGAGACAGAGTCACACCCATTAAACTAACCAGAGAGAGACAGAGTCACACCCAGTACACTAACCAGAGAGAGAGTCACACCCAGTACACTAACCAGAGAGACAGAGTCACACCCAGTACACTAACCAGAGAGACAGAGTCACACCCAGTACACTAACCAGAGAGACAGAGTCACACCCAGTACACTAACCAGAGAGACAGAGTCACACCCAGTACACTAACCAGAGAGACAGAGTCACACCCAGTACACTTACCAGACAGTGTCACACACAGTACACTAACCAGAGAGACAGAGTCACACCCAGTACACTAACCAGAGAGACAGTGTCACACCCAGTACTCTAACCAGAGAGAGAGTCACACCCAGTACATTAACCAGATAGGCAGAGTCACACCCAGTACACTAACCAGAGAGACAGATTCACACCCAGTACACTAACCAGAGAGAGAGTCACACCCAGTACACTAACCAGAGAGACAGTGTCACAGCCAGTAAAATCACCAGAGAGACAGAGTCACACCCAGTACACTAACCAGAGGGACAGTGTCACACCCAGTGCATCACCAGAGGGACAGTGTCACACCCAGTACACTAACCAGAGAGTCAGAGTCAAAGCCATTACACTAACCAGTGAGACAGTCTCACCGAGTACACTAACCAGAGAGACGGAGTCACACCCAGTACACTAACCAGAGGGACTGAATCACACCCAGTACACTAACCAGAGACCGAGTCACACCCGGTATATTAACCAGAGACAGAGTCACACCCGGTATATTAACCAGAGACAGAGTCACACCTAGTACACTAACCAGAGAGAGTGAGTGAGACAGTCAGACCAAGTACAGGAACCATAGAAAGAGAGAGGGACACACCAGTAAACTAAGCAATGAGGGGGGGATTAACACCCAGTACACTAACCGGAGAGAGAGAGAGAGACACCTTGTGCACTAACCAGAGAGAGAGAGAGAGAGGGGGAGAATCACACCCAGTACAATAACCAGAGAGAGTGAGTGAGAGAGTCACACCCAGTTCACTAACCAAAGAGAGGGAGGAGGAGTAACACCCAGAAGACTAACCAGAGTGAGAGAGTGTCATACCCTGTTCACTAATCAGTGAGAGAGAGGGAGAGTCACACCCAGTACACTAACCAGAGAGAGATTGAGGTAGAGTCACAGTACAGTAACCAGAGAGGGAGAGTCCCACCCAGTGCACTATCCAGAGATACAGTGTCCCACCCAGTACACTAACCAGAGAGAGAGTGCGGGACAGACAGAGTCACACCCAGTACACTAACCAGAGAGTCGAGTCACACCCAGTACACTAACCTGAGAGACAGAATCACACCCAGTGCACTGACCAGAGAGACAGAGTCACACCCAGAACACTAACCAGCAAGACAGAGTCACACCCAGTACACTAACCAGAGAGACAGAATCACACCCAGTACACTAACCAGAGAGACAGAGTCACACCTAGTGCACTAACCAGAGAGACAGAGTCACACCCAGTACACTAACCAGAGAGACAGAGTCACAACTAGTACACTACCTAGAGAGACAGAGTCACTCCCAGTACACTAACCAGAGAGACAGAGTGACACCCAGTACACTAACCAGAGAGACTGAATCACACCCAGTACACTAACCAGAGATAGGGAGAGTCACACCCTTTGCACTAACCAGAGAGAGAGGGAGAGTCGCACCCAGAACACTAAGAGAGAGTTTGTGTCACCCCTAGTACACTAACCAGAAAGAGTGAGTGAGACAGTCAGACCCAGTACAGGAACCAGAGAGAGAGAGATGGACACACCCAGTACACTAAGCAGAGAGGGGGGTGTAACACCCAGTACACTAACCAGAGTGACAGAGGGAGTGTCACACCCTGTGCAATAACCAGAGAGAGAGAGAGGGAGAATCACGCACAGCAGAATATCCAGAGAGAGTGAGTGAGAGAGTCACCCCAGTTCACTAACCAGAGAGAGGGATCAGAGTAACACCCAGAACACTAACCAAGGTGAGAGAATGTCGCACCCTGTTCACTAACCAATGAGACAGAGGGAGAGTCACACCCAGTACACTAACCAGAGAGACAGAGTCACACACAGTACAATAACCAGAGAGACAGAATCACACACAGTACACTAACCAGCGACAGAGTCTCACACAGTACACTAACCAGAGAGACAGATTCACACCCAGTACACTAACCAGAGAGACAGATTCACACCCAGTACACTAACCAGAGAGACAGAGACACACCCAGTACACTAACCAGAGAGACAGAGTCACACCCAGTACACTGACCAGATCGACAGTGTCACACCCAGTACACTGACCAGAGAGAAAGAGTCACACCCAGTACACTAACCAGAGAGACAGGGTCACACCCAATACACTAACCCGAGAGACAGAGTCACACCCTGTGCACTAACCAGAGAGAGAGGCAGAGTCGCACCCATTACACTAAGCAGAGAGGGGGGTGTAACACTCAGTACACTAACCAGAGTGACAGCGAGAGAGTCACACCCTGTGCAATAACCAGAGAGAGAGGGAGAGTCACACACAGTACAATAACCAGAGAGAGAGAGTGAGAGAGTCACTCCCAGTTCACTAACCAGAAGGAGGGAGGCAGAGTAACACCCAGAACACTAACCAGAGTGAGAGAGTGTCACACCCTGTTCACAAACCAATGAGAGAGGGGTAGAGTCACACACAGTACACTCGCCAGAGAGAGTGGAGGGAGTCAAACCCTGTAGACTAACCAGAGAGACAGAGTCACAACAAGTACACTAACCAGAGAGACAGAGTCACACCCAGTACACTAACCAGAGAGACTGTCACACCCAGTACAATAACCAGAGAGACAGTGTCACACCCAGTACACTAACCAGAGCGACAGTGTCACACCCAGTACACTAACCAGAGAGACAGAGTCACATCCAGTACACTAACCGGAGAGACAGTGTCACACCCAGTACACTAACCAGAGACAGAGTCACACCCAGTACACTAATCAGAGAGACAGAGTCACACCCAGTAAACTAACCAGTGAGAGGGAGTCAGAGTCACACACAGAACAATAACCAGAAAGGGAGAGGGAGACTCAGCCACTATACTAACCGGAAAGAGGGAGAGGGAGAGTCACACCCAGTACACTACCCAGAGCGACGACGTCACATAAAGAACACTAACCAGAGAGAGATAATCAAATCAAGTACACTAACCAGAGAGTCTGAATCACAAACTGAACACTAACCAGAGAGACAGAATCAAACCCAATGCACTAACCAGAGAGACAGAATCACACCCAATACCCTAACCAGAGAGACAGAGTCACACCCAGTACCCTAAACAGATAGACAGAGTCACACCCAGTACCCTAACCAGAGAGACAGTGTCACACCCAGAACACTAACCAAAGACCCAGTCACATCCAGTACACTAACCAGAGAGACAGAGTCACACCCAGTACACGAACCAGAGAGACAGAGTCACACCCAGTACACGAACCAGAGAGACAGAGTCACACCCAGTACATGAACCAGAGAGACAGTGTCACACCCAGTACACTAACCAGAGAGACAGAGTCACACCCAGTACACTAACCAGAGACACAGATTAACACCCAGTACATTAACCAGAGAGACAGTCACAACCAGTACACTAACCAGAGAGACAGAGTCACACCCTGTAAACTAACCAGAGAGACAGAGTAACACACAGTACACTAACCAGAGAGACAGAGTCACACCCAGTACACTAACCAGAGAGACAGAGTCACACCCAGTACACTAACCAGAGAGACAGAGTCACACCCAGTACACTAACCAGAGAGACAGAGTCACACCCAGTAGACTAACCAGAGAGACAGAGTCACACCCACTACACTAACCAGAGAGACAGAGTCACACCCAGTACACTAACCAGAGAGACAGAGTCACACCCAGTACACTAACCAGAGAGACAGAGTCACACCCAGTGCACTAACCAGAGAGACAGAGTCACACCCAGTGCACTAACCAGAGAGACAGAGTCACACCCAGTACACTAACCAGAGAGGAAGAGTCACACCCAGTACATTAACCAGAGAGACAGAGTCACACCCAGTACACTAACCAGAGAGACAGAGTCACACCCAGTACACTAACCAGAGAGACCGAGTCACAACCAGTACCCTAAACAGAGAGACAGAGTCAAAGCCAGTACACTAACCAGAGAGACAGAGTCACACCCAGTACACTAACCAGAGAGACAGAGTCACACCCAGTGCACTAACCAGAGAGACAGAGTCACACCCAGTGCACTAACCAGAGAGACAGAGTCACACCCAGTACACTAACCAGAGAGGAAGAGTCACACCCAGTACATTAACCAGAGAGACAGAGTCACACCCAGTACACTAACCAGAGAGACAGAGTCACACCCAGTACACTAACCAGAGAGACCGAGTCACAACCAGTACCCTAAACAGAGAGACAGAGTCAAAGCCAGTACACTAACCAGAGAGACAGAGTCACACCCAGTACACTAACCAGAGAGACAGTGTCACACCCAGTACACTAACCAGAGAGACAGTGTCACACCCAGTACACTAACCAGAGAGACAGAGTCACACCCAGTACACTAACCAGAGAGAAAGAGTCACACCCAGTAAAATAACCAGAGAGAAAGAGTCACACCCAGTAAAATAACCAGAGAGACAGAGTCACACCCAGTACACTAACCAAAGAGACTGAATCACACCCAGTAAACTAACCAGAGAGACAGAGTCACACCCAGTAAACTAACCAGAGAGACAGAGTCACACCCAGTACACTAACCAGAGAGACGGAGTCACACCCAGTACACAAACCAGAGAGTCCGAGTCACAACCAGTACCCAGACAGAGAGACAGAGTCAAAGCCAGTACACTAACCAGAGAGACAGAGTCACACCCAGTACACTAACCAGAGACACAGATTAACACCCAGTACATTAACCAGAGAGACAGTCACACCCAGTACACTAACCAGAGAGACAGTCACAACCAGTACACTAACCAGAGAGACAGAGTCACACCCTGTACACTAACCAGAGAGACAGAGTAACACCCAGTACACTAACCAGAGAGACAGAGTCACACCCAGTACACTAACCAGAGAGACAGAGTCACACCCAGTAAACTAACCAGAGAGACAGAGTCACACCCAGTACACTAACCAGAGAGACAGAGTCACACCCAGTGCACTAACCAGAGAGACAGAGTCACACCCAGTACACTAACCAGAGAGGAAGAGTCACACCCAGTACATTAACCAGAGAGACAGAGTCACACCCAGTACACTAACCAGAGAGACAGAGTCACACCCAGTACACTAACCAGAGAGACCGAGTCACAACCAGTACCCTAAACAGAGAGACAGAGTCAAAGCCAGTACACTAACCAGAGAGACAATGTCACACCCAGTACACTAACCAGAGAGACAGAGTCACTCCCAGTACACTAACCAGATAGACAGAGTAACTCCCATTACATTAACCAGAGAGACAGAGTCACACCCAGCACACTAACCAGAGAGACAGAGTCACACCCAGTACACGAACCAGAGAGAGAGTCACACCAAGTACACGAACCAGAGAGACAGAGTCACACCCAGTACACGAACCAGAGAGACAGAGTCACTCCCAGTACACTAACCAGAGAGAAAGAGTCACACCCAGTAAACTAACCAGAGAGACAGAGTCACACCCAGTACACTAACCAAAGAGACTGAATCACACCCAGTAAACTAACCAGAGAGACAGAGTCACACCCAGTACACTAACCAGAGAGCCAGAGTCACACCCAGTACACTAACCAGAGAGACCGAGTCACACCCAGTACACTAACCAGAGAGACAGAGTCACACCCAGTACACTAACCTGAGAGACAGAGTCACACCCAGTACACTTACCAGACAGTGTCACACACAGTACACTAAACAGAGAGACAGAGTCACACCCATTACACTAACCAGAGAGACAGTGTCACACCCAGTACACTAACCAGAGAGAGAGTCACACCCAGTACATTAACCAGATAGACAGAGTCACACCCAGTACACTAACCAGAGAGACAGATTCACACCCAGTACACTAACCAGAGAGAGAGTCACACCCAGTACACTAACCAGAGGGACAGTGTCACACCCAGTGCATCACCAGAGAGACAGATTCACACCCAGTACACTAACCAGAGAGTCAGAGTCAAAGCCATTACACTAACCAGTGAGACAGAGTCACACCCAGTACACTAACCAGAGAGACGGAGTCACACCCAGTACACTAACCAGAGAGACTGAATCACACCCAGTACACTAACCAGAGACCGAGTCACACCCGGTATATTAACCAGAGACAGAGTCACACCCGGTATATTAACCAGAGACAGAGTCACACCTAGTACACTAACCAGAGAGAGTGAGTGAGACAGTCAGACCAAGTACAGGAACCAGAGAAATAGAGAGGGACACACCAGTAAACTAAGCAATGAGGGGGGGATTAACACCCAGTACACTAACCGGAGAGAGAGAGAGAGACACCTTGTGCACTAACCAGAGAGAGAGAGAGAGAGAGGGAGAATCACACCCAGTACAATAACCAGAGAGAGTGAGTGAGAGAGTCACACCCAGTTCACTAACCAAAGAGAGGGAGGAAGAGTAACACCCAGAAGACTAACCAGAGTGAGAGAGTGTCATACCCTGTTCACTAACCAGTGAGAGAGAGGGAGAGTCACACCCAGTACACTAACGAGAGAGAGATTGAGGTAGAGTCACAGTACAGTAACCAGAGAGGGAGAGTCCCACCCAGTGCACTATCCAGAGATACAGTGTCCCACCCAGTACACTAACCAGAGAGAGAGAGCGGGACAGACAGAGTCACACCCTTTACAGTAACCAGAGAGTCGAGTCACACCCAGTACACTAACCTGAGAGACAGAATCACACCCAGTACACTAACCTGAGAGACAGAATCACACCCAGTACACTGACCAGAGAGACAGAGTCACACCCAGAACACTAACCAGCAAGACAGAGTCACACCCAGTACACTAACCAGAGAGACAGAGTCACACCCAGTACACTAACCAGAGAGACAGAGTCACAACTAGTACACTACCTAGAGAGACAGAGTCACTCCCAGTACACTAACCAGAGAGACAGAGTGACACCCAGTACACTAACCAGAGAGACTGAATCACACCCAGTACACTAACCAGAGATAGGGTGAGTCACACCCTTTGCACTAACCAGAGAGAGAGGGAGAGTATCACCCAGAACATTAAGAGAGAGTTTGTGTCACCCCTAGTACACTAACCAGAAAGAGTGAGTGAGACAGTCAGACCCAGTACAGGAACCAGAGAGAGAGAGATGGACACACCCAGTACACTAAGCAGAGAGGGGGGTGTAACACCCAGTACACTAACCAGAGTGACAGAGAGAGTGTCACACCCTGTGCAATAACCAGAGAGAGAGAGAGGGAGAATCACGCACAGCAGAATATCCAGAGAGAGTGAGTGAGAGAGTCACCGCCAATTCACTAACCAGAGAGAGGGATCAGAGTAACACCCAGAACACTAACCAAGGTGAGAGAATGTCGCACCCTGTTCACTAACCAATGAGACAGAGGGAGAGTCACACCCAGTACACTAACCAGAGAGACAGAGTCACACACAGTACAATAACCAGAGAGACAGATTCACACCCAGTACACTAACCAGAGAGACCGAGTCACACCCAGTACACTAACCAGAGAGACAGAGTCACACCCAGTACACTTACCAGACAGTGTCACACACAGTACACTAAACAGAGAGACAGAGTCACACCCAGTACACTAACCAGAGAGACAGAGTCACACCCAGTACACTCACCAGAGAGACAGAGTCACACCCAGTACACTAACCAGAGAGACAGTGTCACACCCAGTACACTAACCAGAGAGACAGTGTCACACCCAGTACACTAACCAGAGAGAGAGTCACACCCAGTACATTAACCAGATAGACAGATTCACACCCAGTACACTAACCAGAGAGACAGATTCACACCCAGTACACTAACCAGAGAGAGAGTCACACCCAGTACACTAACCAGAGAGACAGTGTCACAGCCAGTACAATCACCAGAGAGACAGAGTCACACCCAGTACACTAACCAGAGGGACAGTGTCACACCCAGTGCATCACCAGAGAGACAGATTCACACCCAGTACACTAACCAGAGAGTCAGAGTCAAAGCCATTACACTAACCAGTGAGACAGAGTCACACCCAGTACACTAACCAGAGAGACGGAGTCACACCCAGTACACTAACCAGAGAGACTGAATCACACCCAGTACACTAACCAGAGACTGAGTCACACCCCGTATATTAACCAGAGACAGAGTCACACCCAGTATATTAACCAGAGACAGAGTCACACCTAGTACACTAACCAGAGAGAGTGAGTGAGACAGTCAGACCAAGTACAGGAACCAGAGAAATAGAGAGGGACACACCAGTAAACTAAGCAATGAGGGGGGGATTAACACCCAGTACACTAACCGGAGAGAGAGAGAGAGACACCTTGTGCACTAACCAGAGAGAGAGAGAGAGAGAGGGAGAATCACACCCAGTACAATAACCAGAGAGAGTGAGTGAGAGAGTCACACCCAGCTCACTAACCAAAGAGAGGGAGGAAGAGTAACACCCAGAAGACTAACCAGAGTGAGAGAGTGTCATACCCTGTTCACTAACCAGTGAGAGAGAGGGAGAGTCACACCCAGTACACTAACCAGAGAGAGATTGAGGTAGAGTCACAGTACAGTAACCAGAGAGGGAGAGTCCCACCCAGTGCACTATCCAGAGATACAGTGTCCCACCCAGTACACTAACCAGAGAGAGAGAGCGGGACAGACAGAGTAACACCCAGTACAGTAACCAGAGAGTCGAGTCACACCCAGTACACTAACCCGAGAGACAGAATCACACCCAGTACACTAACCTGAGAGACAGAATCACACCCAGTACACTGACCAGAGAGACAGAGTCACACCCAGAACACTAACCAGCAAGACAGAGTCACACCCAGTACACTAACCAGAGAGACAGAGTCACACCCAGTACACTAACCAGAGAGACTGAGTCACAACTAGTACACTACCTAGAGAGACAGAGTCACTCCCAGTACACTAACCAGAGAGACAGAGTGACACCCAGTACACTAACCAGAGAGACTGAATCACACCCAGTACACTAACCAGAGATAGGGAGAGTCACACCCTTTGCACTAACCAGAGAGAGAGGGAGAGTATCACCCAGAACACTAAGAGAGAGTTTGTGTCACCCCTAGTACACTAACCAGAAAGAGTGAGTGAGACAGTCAGACCCAGTACAGGAACCAGAGAGAGAGAGATGGACACACCCAGTACACTAAGCAGAGAGGGGGGTGTAACACCCAGTACACTAACCAGAGTGACAGAGAGAGTGTCACACCCTGTGCAATAACCAGAGAGAGAGAGAGAGGGAGAATCACGCACAGCAGAATATCCAGAGAGAGTGAGTGAGAGAGTCACCGCCAATTCACTAACCAGAAGGAGGGAGGCAGAGTAACACCCAGAACACTAACCAGAGTGAGAGAGTGTCACACCCTGTTCACTAACCAATGGGAGAGAGGTAGAGTCACACCCAGTACACTCGCCAGAGAGAGTGCAGGGAGTCATAACCTGTACACTAACCAGAGAGACAGAGTCACAACAAGTACACTAACCAGAGAGACAGTCACACCCAGTACACTAACCAGAGAGACTGTCACACCCAGTACAATAACCAGAGAGACAGTGTCACACCCAGTACACTAACCAGAGCGACAGTGTCACACCCAGTACACTAACCAGAGAGACAGAGTCACATCCAATACACTAACCGGAGAGACAGTGTCACACCCAGTACACTAACCAGAGACAGAGACACACCCAGTACACTAATCAGAGAGACAGAGTCACACCCAGTAAACTAACCAGTGAGAGGGAGTCAGAGTCACACACAGAACAATAACCAGAAAGGGAGAGGGAGACTCAGCCACTATACTAACCGGAAAGAGGGAGAGGGAGAGTCACACCCAGTACACTACCCAGAGCGACAACGTCACATAAAGAACACTAACCAGAGAGACATAATCAAATCAAGTACACTAACCAGAGAGTGTGAATCACAAACTGAACACTAACCAGAGAGACAGAATCACACCCAATGCACTTACCAGAGAGACAGAATCACACCCAATACCCTAACCAGAGAGACAGAGTCACAACAAGTACCCTAAACAGAGAGACAGAGTCACATCCAGTGCCCTAACCAGAGAGACAGTGTCAAACCCAGTACACTAACCAAAGACCCAGTCACATCCAGTACAATAACCAGAGAGACAGAGTCACACCCAGTACACGAACCAGAGAGACAGTGTCACACCCAGTACACTAACCAGAGAGACAGAGTCACACCCAGTACACTAACCAGAGAGAAAGAGTCACACCCAGTAAAATAACCAGAGAGACAGAGTCACACCCAGTACACTAACCAAAGAGACTGAATCACACCCAGTAAACTAACCAGAGAGACAGAGTCACACCCAGTACACTAACCAGAGAGACAGAGTCACACCCAGTACACTAACCAGAGAGACAGAGTCACACCCAGTACACTAACCAGAGAGACAGAGTCACACCCAATACACTAACCAGAGAGACAGATTCACACCCAGTACACTAACCAGAGAGACAGAGTCACACCCAGTAGACTAACCAGAGAGACCGAGTCACAACCAGTACCCTAAACAGAGAGACAGAGTCAAAGCCAGTACACTAACCAGAGAGACAGAGTCACACCCAGTACACTAACCAGAGACACAGATTAAAACCCAGTACATTAACCAGAGAGACAGTCACAACCAGTACACTAACCATAGAGACAGAGTCACACCCTGTACACTAACCAGAGAGACAGAGTAACACCCAGTACACTAACCAGAGAGACAGAGTCACACCCAGTACACTAATCAGAGAGACAGAGTCACACCCAGTACACTAACCAGAGAGACAGAGTCACACCCAGTACACTAACCAGAGAGACAGAGTCACACCCAGTACACTAACCAGTGAGACAGAGTCACACCCAGTACACTAACCAGAGAGACAGAGTCACACCCAGTACAATAACCAGAGAGACAGAGTCACACCCAGTACACTAACCAGAGAGACAGTGTCACACCCAGTACACTAACCAGAGCGACAGTGTCACACCCAGTACACTAACCAGAGAGACAGTGTCACACCCAGTACACTAACCAGAGACAGAGTCACACCCAGTACACTAATCAGAGAGACAGAGTCACACCCAGTAAACTAACCAGTGAGAGGGAGTCAGAGTCACACACAGAACAATAATCAGAAAGGGAGAGGGAGACTCAGCCACTATACTAACCGGAAAGAGGGAGAGGGAGAGTCCCACCCAGTACACTACCCAGAGCGACAACGTCACATAAAGAACACTAACCAGAGAGACATAATCAAATCAAGTACACTAACCAGAGAGTCTGAATCACAAACTGAACACTAACCAGAGAGACAGAATCACACCCAATGCACTTACCAGAGAGACAGAATCACACCCAATACCCTAACCAGAGAGACAGAGTCACAACAAGTACCCTAAACAGAGAGACAGAGTCACACCCAGTGCCCTAACCAGAGAGACAGTGTCAAACCCAGTACACTAAAAAAAGACCCAGTCACATCCAGTACACTAACCAGAGAGACAGAGTCACATCCAGTACACGAACCAGAGAAACAGTGTCACACCCAGTACACTAACCAGAGCGACAGTGTCACACCCAGTACACTAACCAGAGACAGAGTCACACCCAGTACACTAATCAGAGAGACAGAGTCACACCCAGTAAACTAACCAGTGAGAGGGAGTCAGAGTCACACACAGAACAATAACCAGAAAGGGAGAGGGAGACTCAGCCACTATACTAACCGGAAAGAGGGAGAGGGAGAGTCCCACCCAGTACACTATCCAGAGCGACAACGTCACATAAAGAACACTAACCAGAGAGACATAATCAAATCAAGTACACTAACCAGAGAGTCTGAATCACAAACTGAACACTAACCAGAGAGACAGAATCACACCCAATGCACTTACCAGAGAGACAGAATCACACCCAATACCCTAACCAGAGAGACAGAGTCACACCAAGTACCCTAAACAGAGAGACAGAGTCACACCCAGTGCCCTAACCAGAGAGACAGTGTCAAACCCAGTACACTAACCAAAGACCCAGTCACATCCAGTACACTAACCAGAGAGACAGAGTCACACCCAGTACACGAACCAGAGAGACAGTGTCACACCCAGTACACTAACCAGAGAGACAGAGTCACACCCAGTACACTAACCAGAGAGAAAGAGTCACACCCAGTAAAATAACCAGAGAGACAGAGTCACACCCAGTACACTAACCAAAGAGACTGAATCACACCCAGTAAACTAACCAGAGAGACAGAGTCACACCCAGTACACTAACCAGAGAGACAGAGTCACACCCAGTACACTAACCAGAGAGACAGAGTCACACCCAATACACTAACCAGAGAGACAGATTCACACCCAGTACACTAACCAGAGAGACAGATTCACACCCAGTACACTAACCAGAGAGACAGAGTCACACCCAGTATACAAACCAGAGAGACCGAGTCACAACCAGTACCCTAAACAGAGAGACAGAGTCAAAGCCAGTACACTAACCAGAGAGACAGAGTCACACCCAGTACACTAACCAGAGACACAGATTAAAACCCAGTACATTAACCAGAGAGACAGTCACAACCAGTACACTAACCATAGAGACAGAGTCACACCCTGTACACTAACCAGAGAGACAGAGTAACACCCAGTACACTAACCAGAGAGACAGAGTCACACCCAGTACACTAATCAGAGAGACAGAGTCACACCCAGTGCACTAACCAGAGAGACAGAGTCACACCCAGTACACTAACCAGAGAGGAAGAGTCACACCCAGTACATTAACCAGAGAGACAGAGTCACACCCAGTACACGACCAGAGAGACAGAGTCACACCCAGTACACTAACCAGAGAGACAGAGTCACACCCAGGACACTAACCGGAGAGACAGTGTCACACCCAGTACACTAACCAGAGAGACAGAGGCACACCCAGTACACTAACCAGAGAGACAGAGTCACACCCAGTACACTAACCAGAGAGACAGAGTCACACCCAGTACACTAACCAGAGAGACAGAGTCACACCCAGTACACTAACCAGAGAGACAGAGTCACACCCAGTAAACTTACCAGAGAGACAGAGTCACACCCAGTACACTAACCTGAGAGACAGAGTCACACCAAGTACACTAGCCTGAGAGACAGAGTCACACCCAGTACACTAACCAGAGAGACAGAGTCACACCCAGTACACTAACCAGAGAGACAGAGTCACACCCAGTACACCAACCAGAGAGACAGAGTCACACCCAGGTCACTAACCAGAGTGACAGAGTCACACCCAGTTCACTAACCAGAGTGACAGAGTCACACCCAGTGCACTAAAGAAAGAGACAGAGTCACACCCAGTACACTAACCAGAGGGAAAGAGACACACCCAGTACACTAACCAGAGAGACTGAATCACACACAGTACACTAACCGGAGAGACTGAATCACACCCAGTACACTAACCAGAGAGACTGAATCACATCCAGTACACTTACCAGAGAGACAGAGTCACACCGAGTACACTAACTAGAGAGACAGAGTCACACCCAGTACACTCACCAGAGTGACAGAGTCACACCCAGTACACTCACCAGAATGACAGAGTCACACCCAGTACACTCACCAGAGAGAGAGGGAGAGACTGACCCATTACACTAACCAAGAGAGAGGGAGAGTAACACCCAGTACACTAACCACAGAGAGGGTGTGACACGCAGGGCACAAACCAGTGAGAGAGAGAGGGAGAGTCTTACCCAGTACACTAAACAGAGAGACAGAGTGCCACCCAGTACACTAACCAGAGAGACAGAGGGCCACCCAGTACACTAACCAGAGAGACAGAGGGCCACCCAGTACACTAACCAGAGAGACAGAGGGCCACCCAGTACACTAACCAGAGAGACAGAGTGCCACCCAGTACACTAACCAGAGAGACAGAGTCACACCCAGGACACTAACCGGAGAGACAGTGTCACACCCAGTACACTAACCAGAGAGACAGAGGCACACCCAGTACACTAACCAGAGAGACAGAGTCACACCCAGTACACTAACCAGAGAGACAGAGTCACACCCAGTAAACTTACCAGAGAGACAGAGTCACACCCAGTACACTAACCTGAGAGACAGAGTCACACCAAGTACACTAGCCTGAGAGACAGAGTCACACCCAGTACACTAACCAGAGAGACAGAGTCACACCCAGTACACTAACCAGAGAGACTGAATCACATCCAGTACACTTACCAGAGAGATAGAGTCACACCGAGTACACTAACTAGAGAGACAGAGTCACACCGAGTACACTCACCAGAGTGACAGAGTCACACCCAGTACACTCACCAGAGTGACAGAGTCACACCCAGTACACTCACCAGAGTGACAGAGTCACACCCAGTACACTCACCAGAGAGAGAGGGAGAGACTGACCCATTACACTAACCAAGAGAGAGGGAGAGTAACACCCAGTACACTAACCACAGAGAGGGTGTCACACGCAGGGCACAAACCAGTGAGAGAGAGAGGGAGAGTCTTACCCAGTACACTAAACTGAGAGACAGAGTGCCACCCAGTACACTAACCAGAGAGACAGAGGGCCACCCAGTACACTAACCAGAGAGACAGAGGGCCACCCAGTACACTAACCAGAGAGACAGAGGGCCACCCAGTACACTAACCAGAGAGACAGAGTCACACCCAGGACACTAACCGGAAGAACAGTGTCACACCCAGTACACTAACCAGAGAGACAGAGGCACACCCAGTACACTAACCAGAGAGACAGAGTCACACCCAGTACACTAACCAGAGAGACAGAGTCACACCCAGTACACTAACCAGAGAGACAGAGTCACACCCAGTAAACTTACCAGAGAGACAGAGTCACACCCAGTACACTAACCTGAGAGACAGAGTCACACCAAGTACACTAGCCTGAGAGACAGAGTCACACCCAGTACACTAACCAGAGAGACAGAGTCAAACCCAGTACACTAACCAGAGAGACAGAGTCACACCCAGTACACCAACCAGAGAGACAGAGTCACACCCAGTTCACTAACCAGAGTGACAGAGTCACACCCAGTACACTAACCAGAGTGACAGAGTCACACCCAGTGCACTAAACAAAGAGACAGAGTCACACCCATTGCACTAACCAAAGAGACAGAGTCACACCCAGTACACTAAGCAGAGAGACAGAGTCACACCCAGTACACTAACCAGAGAGACAGAGTCACAACAAATACACTAACCAGAGAGAGTGTCACACCAATTACACTAACCAGAGAGCGAGTCACACCCAGTACACTAAACAGAGAGACAGTGTCACACCCAGTACACTAAACAGAGAGACAGTGCCCCACCCAGTACACTCACCAGAGAGACAGTGTCACACCCAGTACACTAACCAGAGAGACAGAGTCACACCCAGTACACTAACCAGAGATACAGAGTCACACCCAGTACACTAGCCAGAGAGACAGAGTCACACCCAGTACACTAGCCAGAGAGACAGAGTCAGACCCAGTACACTAGCCAGAGAGACAGAGTCAGACCCAGTACACTAGCCAGAGAGACAGAGTCACACCCAGTACACTAGCCAGAGAGACAGAGTCACACCCAGTACACTAACCAGAGAGACAGAGTCACACCCAGTACACTAACCAGAGAGACAGAGTCACACCCAGTACACGAACCGGAGAGACTGAATCACACCCAGTACACTAACCAGAGAGACTGAATCACACCCAGTAAACTAACCGGAGAGACTGAATCACACCCAATACACTGACCAGAGAGACTGAATCACACCCAGTACACTAACCGGAGAGACTGAATCACACCCAGTACACTAACCAGAGAGACTGAATCACACCCAGTACACTAACCGGAGAGACTGAATCACACCCAGTACACTAACCGGAGAGACTGAATCACACCCAGTACACTAACCAGAGAGACTGAATCACATCCAGTTCACTTACCAGAGAGACAGAGTCACACCGAGTACACTAACTAGAGAGACAGATTCACACCCAGTACACTCACCAGAGTGACAGAGTCACACCCAGTACACTCACCAGAGTGAGAGGGAGAGTCTCACCCATTACACTAACCAAGAGAGAGGGAGAGTCACACACAGTACACTAACCACAGAGAGGGTGTCACACGCAGGGCACAAACCAGTGAGAGAGAGAGGGAGAGTCTCACCCAGTACACTAAACAGAGAGAGGGAGAGTCACACCCAGTACACTAACCAGAGAGACAGAGCCAAACCCATTACAATAACCAGAAAGAGAGGGAGAGTCACACAGTACACTAACCAGAGAGAGATAGTCACACCCAGTACACTAACCAGAGAGACAGAGTCACACCCAGTACACTAACCAGAGAGAGAGTCACACAAAGTACACTAACCAGAGTGACAGAGTCACACCCAGTACACTAACCAGAGAGACAAATTCACACCCAGTAAACTAAACAGAGAGAGAGGGAGAGTCTCACCCATTACACTAACCAGAGAGAGAGAGTCACAGCCATTAGACTAACCATTGAGAAAGGGAGAGACACATCCAGTACAATAACCAGAGAGAGCGAGAGAGACAGGTAAAGTCATATACTGCACAGTAACCAGCGATAGAGGCAGAGTCACACGCTGCGCACTAATCAGAGAGATAGAGACCCAACCAGTACACTAACCAGATGGACAGAGTCCCACCCAGTACACTAACCAGAGAGATAGAGTCCCACCCAATACACTAACCAGAGAGACAGAGTGCCACCCAGTACACTAACCAGAGAGACAGAGGGCCACCCAGTACACTAACCAGAGAGACAGAGGGCCACCCAGTACACTAACCAGAGAGACAGAGGGCCACCCAGTACACTAACCAGAGAGACAGAGGGCCACCCAGTACACTAACCAGAGAGACAGAGGGCCACCCAGTACACTAACCAGAGAGACAGAGGGCCACCCAGTACACTAACCAGAGAGACAGAGTGCCACCCAGTACACTAACCAGAGAGAGAGAGTCACACCCAGTACACTAACCAGAGAGACAGAGTCACACCCAGTACACTAACCAGAGAGACAGAGTCACACCCAGTACACTAACCAGAGAGACAGAGTCACGCCCAGTACACTAACCAGAGAGACAGAGTCACAACAAATACACTAACCAGAGTGTCACACCAAGTACACTAACCAGAGAGACAGAGGGCCACCCAGTACACTAACCAGAGAGACAGAGGGCCACCCAGTACACTAACCAGAGAGACAGAGGGCCACCCAGTACACTAACCAGAGAGACACAGGGCCACCCAGTACACTAACCAGAGAGACAGAGTGCCACCCAGTACATTAACCAGAGAGACAGAGTCACACCCAGTACACTAGCCAGAGTGACAGAGTCACACCCAGTGCACTAAACAAAGAGGCAGAGTCACACCCAGTACACTAACCAGAGAGACAGAGTCACACCCAGCACACTAACCAGAGAGACAGAGTCACAACAAATACACTAACCAGAGTGTCACACCAAGTACACTAACCAGAGAGCGAGTCACACCTAGTACACTAACCAGAGAGCGAGTCACACCCAGTACACTAAACAGAGAGACAGTGTCCCACCCAGTACACTCACCAGAGAGACAGTGTCACACCCAGTACAATCACCAGAGAGAAAGAATCACACCCAGTACACTCACCAGAGAGAAAGAATCACACCCAGTACACTAACCCGAGAGACAGAGTGACACCCAGTACACTAACCGGAGAGACAGAGTCACACCCAGTACACTAGCCAGAGAGACAGAGTCACACCCAGTACACTAGTCAGAGAGACAGTGTCACACCCAGTACACTAGCCACAGAGACAGAGTCACACCCAGTACACTAACCAGAGAGACAGAGGCACACCCAGTACACTAACCAGAGAGACAGAGTCACACCCAGTACACTAACCAGAGAGACAGAGTCACACCCAGTACACTAACCAGAGAGACAGAATCACACCCAGTAAACTTACCAGAGAGACAAAGTCACACCCAGTACACTAACCTGAGAGACAGAGTCACACCAAGTACACTAGCCTGAGAGACAGAGTCACACCCAGTACACTAACCAGAGAGACAGAGTCACACCCAGTACACTAACCAGAGAGACAGAGTCACACCCAGTACACCAACCAGAGAGACAGAGTCACACCCAGTTCACTAACCAGAGTGACAGAGTCACACCCAGTACACTAACCAGAGTGACAGAGTCACACCCAGTGCACTCACCAGAGAGAGAGGGAGAGACTGACCCATTACACTAACCAAGAGAGAGGGAGAGTCACACCCAGTACACTAACCACAGAGAGGGTGTCACACGCAGGGCACAAACCAGTGAGAGAGAGAGGGAGAGTCTTACCCAGTACACTAAACAGAGAGAGGGAGAGTCACACCCAGTACACTAACCAGAGAGACAGAGTCACAGCCAGTGCACTAAACAAAGAGACAGAGTCACACCCAGTACACTAACCAGAGAGAAAGAGTCACACTCAGTACACTAACCAGAGAGACTGAATAACACCCAGTACATTAACCGGAGAGACTGAATCACACCCAGTACACTAACCAGAGAGACTGAATCACATCCAGTACACTTACCAGAGAGACAGAGTCACACCCAGTACACTCACCAGAGTGACAGAGTCTCACCCAGTACACTCACCACAGAGAGAGGGAGAGTCTCACCCATTACACTAAGCAAGAGAGAGGGAGAGTCACACCCAGTACACTAACCACAGAGAGGGTGTCACACGCAGGGCACAAACCAGTGAGAGAGATAGAGGGAGAGTCTTACCCAGTACACTAAACAGAGAGAGGGAGAGTCACACCCAGTACACTAACCAGAAAGAGAGGGAGAGTCACACAGTACACTAACCAGAGAGAGAGAGTCACACCCAGTACACTAACCAGATGACAGAGTCACACGCAGTACACTAACCAGAGTGACAGAGTCACACCCAGTAAACAAACCAGAGAGACATATTCACACCCAGTAAACTAAACAGAGAGAGAGGGAGAGTCTCACCCATTACACTAATCAATAGAGAGTGAGAGTCACACCCAGTACACTAACCACAGAGAGGGTGTCACAGGCAGGGCAAAAACCAGTGAGAGAGAGAGGGAGAGTCTCACCCAGTACATTAAACAGAGAGAGGGAGAATCACACCCATTACACTAACCAGAGAGAGAGAGAGTCACAGCCATTAGACTAACCATTGAGAAAGGGAGAGACAGATCCAGTACAATAACCAGAGAAAGTGAGAGAGACAGGTAAAGTCATATACTGCACAGTAACCAGCGATAGAGGGAGAGTCACACGCTGCGCACTAACCAGAGAGATAGAGACACAACTAGTACACTAACCAGATGGACAGAGACCCACCCAGTACACTAACCAGAGAGACAGAGTTTCAACCAGTACACTAACCAGAGAGACAGAGTGCCACCCAGTACACTAACCAGAGAGACAGAGTCACAACAAATACACTAACCAGAGAGAGAGTCACACCAAGTACACTAACCAGAGAGACAGAGTCACACCCAGTACACTAAACAGAGAGACAGTTTCACGTCCAGTGCACTCACCAGAGCGAATGAATCACACCCAGTACATTAACCAGAGAGACAGAGTGACACCCAGTACACTAACCAGAGTGACAGAGTGCCACCCAGTACACTAACCAGAGAGACAGAGTGCCACCCAGTACACTAACCAGAGAGACAGAGTGCCACCCAGTACACTAACCAGAGAGACAGAGTGCCACCCAGTACACTAACCAGAGAGACAGTGTCACACCCAGTACACTAACCAGAGAGACAGAGTCACACCCAGTACACTAACCAGAGAGACAGAGTCACACCCAGTACACTAACCAGAGAGACAGAGTCACACCCAGTACACTAACCAGAGAGACAGAGTCACACCCAGTACACTAACCAGAGAGACAGAGTCACACCCAGTACACTAACCAGAAAGACAGAGTCACACCCAGTACACTAACCAGAGTGACAGTGTCACACCCAGTACACTAACCAGAGTGACAGTGTCACACCCAGTACATTAACCAGAGTGACAGAGTCACACCCAGTACACTAACCAGAGTGACAGAGTCACACCCAGTGCACTAAACAAAGAGGCAGAGTCACACCCAGTACACTAACCAGAGAGACAGAGTCACACCCAGTACACTAACCAGAGAGACAGAGTCACAACAAATACACTAACCAGAGAGAGTGTCACACCAAGTACACTAACCAAAGAGCGAGTCACACCCAGTACACTAAACAGAGAGACAGTGTCACACCCAGTGCACTCAGAGAGACAGTGTCCCACCCAGTACACTCACCAGAGAGACAGTGTCACACCCAGTACACTCACCAGAGAGAAAGAATCACACCCAGTACACTCACCAGAGAGAAAGAATCACACCCAGTACACTCACCCGAGAGACAGAGTGACACCCAGTACACTAACCGGAGAGACAGAGTCACACCCAGTACACTAGCCAGAGAGACAGAGTCACACCCAGTACACTAACCAGAGAGACAGAGTCACGCCCAGTACACTAACCAGAGAGACAGAGTCACAACAAATACACTAACCAGAGTGTCACACCAAGTACACTAACCAGAGAGACAGAGGGCCACCCAGTACACTAACCAGAGAGACAGAGGGCCACCCAGTACACTAACCAGAGAGACAGAGGGCCACCCAGTACACTAACCAGAGAGACACAGGGCCACCCAGTACACTAACCAGAGAGACAGAGTGCCACCCAGTACATTAACCAGAGAGACAGAGTCACACCCAGTACACTAGCCAGAGTGACAGAGTCACACCCAGTGCACTAAACAGAGAGACAGAGTCACACCCAGTACACTAACCAGAGAGACAGAGTCACACCCAGCACACTAACCAGAGAGACAGAGTCACAACAAATACACTAACCAGAGTGTCACACCAAGTACACTAACCAGAGAGCGAGTCACACCTAGTACACTAACCAGAGAGCGAGTCACACCCAGTACACTAAACAGAGAGACAGTGTCCCACCCAGTACACTCACCAGAGAGACAGTGTCACACCCAGTACAATCACCAGAGAGAAAGAATCACACCCAGTACACTCACCAGAGAGAAAGAATCACACCCAGTACACTAACCCGAGAGACAGAGTGACACCCAGTACACTAACCGGAGAGACAGAGTCACACCCAGTACACTAGCCAGAGAGACAGAGTCACACCCAGTACACTAGTCAGAGAGACAGTGTCACACCCAGTACACTAGCCACAGAGACAGAGTCACACCCAGTACACTAACCAGAGAGACAGAGGCACACCCAGTACACTAACCAGAGAGACAGAGTCACACCCAGTACACTAACCAGAGAGACAGAGTCACACCCAGTACACTAACCAGAGAGACAGAATCACACCCAGTAAACTTACCAGAGAGACAAAGTCACACCCAGTACACTAACCTGAGAGACAGAGTCACACCAAGTACACTAGCCTGAGAGACAGAGTCACACCCAGTACACTAACCAGAGAGACAGAGTCACACCCAGTACACTAACCAGAGAGACAGAGTCACACCCAGTACACCAACCAGAGAGACAGAGTCACACCCAGTTCACTAACCAGAGTGACAGAGTCACACCCAGTACACTAACCAGAGTGACAGAGTCACACCCAGTGCACTCACCAGAGAGAGAGGGAGAGACTGACCCATTACACTAACCAAGAGAGAGGGAGAGTCACACCCAGTACACTAACCACAGAGAGGGTGTCACACGCAGGGCACAAACCAGTGAGAGAGAGAGGGAGAGTCTTACCCAGTACACTAAACAGAGAGAGGGAGAGTCACACCCAGTACACTAACCAGAGAGACAGAGTCACAGCCAGTGCACTAAACAAAGAGACAGAGTCACACCCAGTACACTAACCAGAGAGAAAGAGTCACACTCAGTACACTAACCAGAGAGACTGAATAACACCCAGTACATTAACCGGAGAGACTGAATCACACCCAGTACACTAACCAGAGAGACTGAATCACATCCAGTACACTTACCAGAGAGACAGAGTCACACCCAGTACACTCACCAGAGTGACAGAGTCTCACCCAGTACACTCACCACAGAGAGAGGGAGAGTCTCACCCATTACACTAAGCAAGAGAGAGGGAGAGTCACACCCAGTACACTAACCACAGAGAGGGTGTCACACGCAGGGCACAAACCAGTGAGAGAGATAGAGGGAGAGTCTTACCCAGTACACTAAACAGAGAGAGGGAGAGTCACACCCAGTACACTAACCAGAAAGAGAGGGAGAGTCACACAGTACACTAACCAGAGAGAGAGAGTCACACCCAGTACACTAACCAGATGACAGAGTCACACGCAGTACACTAACCAGAGTGACAGAGTCACACCCAGTAAACAAACCAGAGAGACATATTCACACCCAGTAAACTAAACAGAGAGAGAGGGAGAGTCTCACCCATTACACTAATCAATAGAGAGTGAGAGTCACACCCAGTACACTAACCACAGAGAGGGTGTCACAGGCAGGGCAAAAACCAGTGAGAGAGAGAGGGAGAGTCTCACCCAGTACATTAAACAGAGAGAGGGAGAATCACACCCATTACACTAACCAGAGAGAGAGAGAGTCACAGCCATTAGACTAACCATTGAGAAAGGGAGAGACAGATCCAGTACAATAACCAGAGAAAGTGAGAGAGACAGGTAAAGTCATATACTGCACAGTAACCAGCGATAGAGGGAGAGTCACACGCTGCGCACTAACCAGAGAGATAGAGACACAACTAGTACACTAACCAGATGGACAGAGTCCCACCCAGTACACTAACCAGAGAGACAGAGTTTCAACCAGTACACTAACCAGAGAGACAGAGTGCCACCCAGTACACTAACCAGAGAGACAGAGTCACAACAAATACACTAACCAGAGAGAGAGTCACACCAAGTACACTAACCAGAGAGACAGAGTCACACCCAGTACACTAAACAGAGAGACAGTTTCACGTCCAGTGCACTCACCAGAGCGAATGAATCACACCCAGTACATTAACCAGAGAGACAGAGTGACACCCAGTACACTAACCAGAGTGACAGAGTGCCACCCAGTACACTAACCAGAGAGACAGAGTGCCACCCAGTACACTAACCAGAGAGACAGAGTGCCACCCAGTACACTAACCAGAGAGACAGAGTGCCACCCAGTACACTAACCAGAGAGACAGTGTCACACCCAGTACACTAACCAGAGAGACAGAGTCACACCCAGTACACTAACCAGAGAGACAGAGTCACACCCAGTACACTAACCAGAGAGACAGAGTCACACCCAGTACACTAACCAGAGAGACAGAGTCACACCCAGTACACTAACCAGAGAGACAGAGTCACACCCAGTACACTAACCAGAAAGACAGAGTCACACCCAGTACACTAACCAGAGTGACAGTGTCACACCCAGTACACTAACCAGAGTGACAGTGTCACACCCAGTACATTAACCAGAGTGACAGAGTCACACCCAGTACACTAACCAGAGTGACAGAGTCACACCCAGTGCACTAAACAAAGAGGCAGAGTCACACCCAGTACACTAACCAGAGAGACAGAGTCAAACCCAGTACACTAACCAGAGAGACAGAGTCACAACAAATACACTAACCAGAGAGAGTGTCACACCAAGTACACTAACCAAAGAGCGAGTCACACCCAGTACACTAAACAGAGAGACAGTGTCACACCCAGTGCACTCAGAGAGACAGTGTCCCACCCAGTACACTCACCAGAGAGACAGTGTCACACCCAGTACACTCACCAGAGAGAAAGAATCACACCCAGTACACTCACCAGAGAGAAAGAATCACACCCAGTACACTCACCCGAGAGACAGAGTGACACCCAGTACACTAACCGGAGAGACAGAGTCACACCCAGTACACTAGCCAGAGAGACAGAGTCACACCCAGTACACTAGCCAGAGAGACAGAGTCACACCCAGTACACTAGCCACAGAGACAGAGTCACACCCAGTACACTAGCCACAGAGACAGAGTCACACCCAGTACACTAACCAGAGAGACAGAGTCACACCCAGTACACTGACCAGAGAGACAGAGTCACACCCAGTACACTAACCGGAGAGACTGAATCACACCCTGTACACTAACCAGAGAGACTGAATCACACCTAGTAAACTAACCGGAGAGACTGAATCACACCCAGTACACTAACCGGAGAGACTGAATCACACCCAGTACACTAACCAGAGAGACTGAATCACATCCAGTACACTTACCAGAGAGACAGAGTCACACCGAGTACACTAACTGGAGAGACAGTGTCACACCCAGTACACTCACCAGAGTGACAGAGTCACACCCAGTACACTCACCAGAGAGAGAGGGAGAGTCTCACCCATTACACTAAGCGAGAGGGAGAGTCACACCCAGTACACTAACCACAGCGAGGGTGTCACACGCAGGGCACAAACCAGTGAGAGAGAGAGGGAGTGTCTTACCCAGTACACTAAACAAAGAGAGGGAGAGTCACACCCAGTACACTAACCAGAGAGACAGAGTCACACCCTTTACACTAACCAGAGAGAGAGAGAGTCAAAGCCATTACACTGACCATTGAGAAAGGGAGAGTCACACCCAGTACACTAACCAGAGAGAGCGAGAGAGAGACACAGGTAAAGTAATATAAAGCACAGTAACCAGCGATAGAGGGAGAGGCACACACTGTGCACTAACCAGAGAGATAGAGACCCAACCAGTACACTAACCAGAGATACAGAGTCCCACCCAGTACACTAACCAGAGAGACAGAGTTCCACCCAGTACACTAACCAGAGAGACAGTGTCACACCCAGTACACTAACCAGAGAGACAGTGTCACACCCAGTACACTAACCAGAGAGACAGAGTCACACCCAGTACACTAACCAGAGAGACAGAGTCACACCCAGTACACTAACCAGAGAGACAGAGTAACTCCCAGTACATTAACCAGAGAGAAAGTCACACCCAGTACACTAACCAGAGAGACAGTGTCACACCCAGTACACTCACCAGAGAGACTGAATCACACCCAGTACATTAACCAGAGAGACGGAGTGACATTCAGTACACTAAACAGAGAGAGAGTGCCACCCAGTACACTAAACAGAGAGACAGAGTGCCACCCAGTACACTAACCAGAGGGACAGAGTCACTCCCAGTACACGAACCAGAGAGACAGAGTCACACCCAGTACACCAACCAGAGAGACAGAGTCACACCCAGTTCACTAACCAGAGTGACAGAGTCACACCCAGTACACTAACCAGAGGGAAAGAGACACACCCAGTACACTAACCAGAGGGAAAGAGACACAACCAGTACACTAACCAGAGGGAAAGAGACACACCCAGTACACTAACCAGAGAGACTGAATCACACACAGTACACTAACCGGAGAGACTGAATCACACCCAGTACACTAACCGGAGAGACTGAATCACATCCACTACACTTACCAGAGAGACAGAGTCACACCCAGTACACTCACCAGAGTGACAGAGTCACACCCAGTACACTCACCAGAGTGACAGAGTCACACCCAGTACACTCACCAGAGTGACAGAGTCACACCCAGTACACTCACCAGAGAGAGAGGGAGAGTCTCACCCATTACACTAACCAAGAGAAAGGGAGAGTCACACCCAGTACACTAACCACAGAGAGGGTGTGACACGCAGGGCACAAACCAGTGAGAGAGAGAGGGAGAGTCTTACCCAGTACACTAAACAGAGCTAGGGAGAGTCACACCCAGTACACTAACCAGAGAGAAAGAGTCACACCCAGTACACTAACCAGAGAGACTGAATAACACCCAGTACATTAACCGGAGAGACTGAATCACACCCAGTACACTAACCAGAGAGACTGAATCACATCCAGTACACTTACCAGAGAGAAAGAGTCACACCCAGTACACTAACCAGAGAGACTGAATAACACCCAGTACATTAACCGGAGAGACTGAATCACACCCAGTACACTAACCAGAGAGACTGAATCACATCCAGTACACTAACCAGAGAGACTGAATCACATCCAGTACACTTACCAGAGAGACAGAGTCACACCGAGTACACTAACTAGAGAGACAGAGTCTCACCCAGTACACTCACCACAGAGAGAGGGAGAGTCTCACCCATTACACTAACCAAGAGAGAGGGAGAGTCACACCCAGTACACTAACCACAGAGAGGGTGTCACACGCAGGGCACAAACCAGTGAGAGAGAGAGGGAGAGTCTTACCCAGTACACTAAACAGAGAGAGGGAGAGTCAGACCCAGTACACTAACCAGAGAGACAGAGTCACACCCATTACACTAACCAGAAAGAGAGGGAGAGTCACACAGTACACTAACCAGAGAGAGAGAGTCACACCCAGAACACTAACCAGAGAGAGAGAGTCACACCCAGTACACTAACCAGATGACAGAGTCACAACCAGTACACTAACCAGAGTGACAGAGTCACACCCAGTAAACAAACCAGAGAGACAAATTCACACCCAGTAAACTAAACAGAGAGAGAGGGAGAGTCTCACCCATTACACTAATCAATAGAGAGTGAGAGTCACACCCAGTACACTAACCACAGAGAGGGTGTCACAGGCAGGGCAAAAACCAGTGAGAGAGAGAGGGAGAGTCTCACCCAGTACATTAAACAGAGAGACGGAGAATCACACCCATTACACTAACCAGAGAGAGAGAGTCACAGCCATTAGACTAACCATTGAGAAAGGGAGAGACACATCCAGTACAATAACCAGAGAGAGTGAGAGAGACAGGTAAAGTCATATACTGCACAGTAACCAGCGATAGAGGGAGAGTCACACGCTGCGCACTAACCAGAGAGATAGAGACCCAACCAGTACACTAACCAGAGAGACAGAGTGCCACTCAGTACACTAACCAGAGAGACAGAGTGCCACCCAGTACACTAACCAGAGAGACAGAGTGCCACCCAGTACACTAACCAGAGAGACAGAGTGCCACCCAGTACACTAACCAGAGAGACAGAGTCACAACAAATACACTAACCAGAGAGAGTGTCACACCAAGTACACTAACCAGAGAGACAGAGTCACACCCAGTACACTAAACAGAGAGACAGTTTCACGTCCAGTGCACTCAGTTAGACAGTGTCCCACCCAGTACACTCACCAGAGAGACAGAGTCACACCCAGTACACTAACCAGAGAGACAGTGTCACACCCAGTACACTAACCAGAGAGACAGTGTCACACCCAGTACACTAACCAGAGAGACAGAGTCACACCCAGTACACTAACCAGAGAGACAGAGTCACACCCAGTACACTAACCAGAGTGACAGTGTCACACTCAGTACATTAACCAGAGTGACAGAGTCACACCCAGTACACTAGCCAGAGTGACAGAGTCACACCCAGTACACTAGCCAGAGTGACAGAGTCACACCCAGTGCACTAAACAAAGAGGCAGAGTCACACCCAGTACACTAACCAGAGAGACAGAGTCACACCCAGTACACTAACCAGAGAGACAGAGTCACAACAAATACACTAACCAGAGAGAGTGTCACACCAAGTACACTAACCAGAGAGCGAGTCACACCCAGTACACTAACCAGAGAGCGAGTCACACCCAGTACACTAAACAGAGAGACAGTGTCCCACCCAGTACACTCACCAGAGAGACAGTGTCACACCCAGTACAATCACCAGAGAGAAAGAATCACACCCAGTACACTCACCAGAGAGAAAGAATCACACCCAGTACACTAACCCGAGAGACAGAGTGACACCCAGTACACTAACCGGAGAGACAGAGTCACACCCAGTACACTAGCCAGAGAGACAGAGTCACACCCAGTACACTAGTCAGAGAGACAGTGTCACACCCAGTACAATAGCCACAGAGACAGAGTCACACCCAGTACACTAACCAGAGAGACAGAGTCACACCCAGTACACTAACCAGAGAGACAGAGTCACACCCGGTACACTAACCAGAGAGACAGAGTCACACCCAGTACACTAACCAGAAAGAGAGGGAGAGCCACACAGTACACTAACCAGAGAGAGAGAGTCACAACCAGTACACTAACCAGAGTGACAGAGTCACACCCAGTACACCAACCAGAGAGACAGAGTCACACCCAGTTCACTAACCAGAGTGACAGAGTCACACCCAGTACACTAACCAGAGGGAAAGAGACACACCCAGTACACTAACCAGAGGGAAAGAGACACACCCAGTACACTAACCAGAGGGAAAGAGACACACCCAGTACACTAACCAGAGGGAAAGAGACACACCCAGTACACTAACCAGAGAGACTGAATCACACACAGTACACTAACCGGAGAGACTGAATCACACCCAGTACACTAACCGGAGAGACTGAATCACATCCACTACACTTACCAGAGAGACAGAGTCACACCCAGTACACTCACCAGAGTGACAGAGTCACACCCAGTACACTCACCAGAGTGACAGAGTCACACCCAGTACACTCACCAGAGTGACAGAGTCACACCCAGTACACTCACCAGAGAGAGAGGGAGAGTCTCACCCATTACACTAACCAAGAGAAAGGGAGAGTCACACCCAGTACACTAACCACAGAGAGGGTGTGACACGCAGGGCACAAACCAGTGAGAGAGAGAGGGAGAGTCTTACCCAGTACACTAAACAGAGCTAGGGAGAGTCACACCCAGTACACTAACCAGAGAGAAAGAGTCACACCCAGTACACTAACCAGAGAGACAGTGTCACACCCAGTACACTAACCAGAGAGACAGAGTCACACCCAGTACACTAACCAGAGAGACAGAGTCACACCCAGTACACTAACCAGAGTGACAGTGTCACACTCTGTACATTAACCAGAGTGACAGAGTCACACCCAGTACACTAGCCAGAGTGACAGAGTCACACCCAGTACACTAGCCAGAGTGACAGAGTCACACCCAGTGCACTAAACAAAGAGGCAGAGTCACACCCAGTACACTAACCAGAGAGACAGAGTCACACCCAGTACACTAACCAGAGAGACAGAGTCACAACAAATACACTAACCAGAGAGAGTGTCACACCAAGTACACTAACCAGAGAGCGAGTCACACCCAGTACACTAACCAGAGAGCGAGTCACACCCAGTACACTAAACAGAGAGACAGTGTCCCACCCAGTACACTCACCAGAGAGACAGTGTCACACCCAGTACAATCACCAGAGAGAAAGAATCACACCCAGTACACTCACCAGAGAGAAAGAATCACACCCAGTACACTAACCCGAGAGACAGAGTGACACCCAGTACACTAACCGGAGAGACAGAGTCACACCCAGTACACTAGCCAGAGAGACAGAGTCACACCCAGTACACTAGTCAGAGAGACAGTGTCACACCCAGTACACTAACCAGAGAGACAGAGTCACACCCAGTACACTAACCAGAGAGACAGAGTCACACCCGGTACACTAACCAGAGAGACAGAGTCACACCCAGTACACTAACCAGAAAGAGAGGGAGAGTCACACAGTACACTAACCAGAGAGAGTCACACCCAGTACACTAACCAGAGTGACAGAGTCACACCCAGTACACCAACCAGAGAGACAGAGTCACACCCAGTTCACTAACCAGAGTGACAGAGTCACACCCAGTACACTAACCAGAGGGAAAGAGACACACCCAGTACACTAACCAGAGGGAAAGAGACACACCCAGTACACTAACCAGAGGGAAAGAGACACACCCAGTACACTAACCAGAGAGACTGAATCACACACAGTACACTAACCGGAGAGACTGAATCACACCCAGTACACTAACCGGAGAGACTGAATCACATCCACTACACTTACCAGAGAGACAGAGTCACACCCAGTACACTCACCAGAGTGACAGAGTCACACCCAGTACACTCACCAGAGTGACAGAGTCACACCCAGTACACTCACCAGAGTGACAGAGTCACACCCAGTACACTCACCAGAGAGAGAGGGAGAGTCTCACCCATTACACTAACCAAGAGAAAGGGAGAGTCACACCCAGTACACTAACCACAGAGAGGGTGTGACACGCAGGGCACAAACCAGTGAGAGAGAGAGGGAGAGTCTTACCCAGTACACTAAACAGAGCTAGGGAGAGTCACACCCAGTACACTAACCAGAGAGAAAGAGTCACACCCAGTACACTAACCAGAGAGACTGAATAACACCCAGTACATTAACCGGAGAGACTGAATCACACCCAGTACACTAACCAGAGAGACTGAATCACATCCAGTACACTTACCAGAGAGAAAGAGTCACACCCAGTACACTAACCAGAGAGACTGAATAACACCCAGTACATTAACCGGAGAGACTGAATCACACCCAGTACACTAACCAGAGAGACTGAATCACATCCAGTACACTTACCAGAGAGACAGAGTCACACCGAGTACACTAACCAGAAAGAGAGGGAGAGTCACACAGTACACTAACCAGAGAGAGAGAGTCACACCCAGTACACTAACCAGATGACAGAGTCACAACCAGTACACTAACCAGAGTGACAGAGTCACACCCAGTAAACAAACCAGAGAGACAAATTCACACCCAGTAAACTAAACAGAGAGAGAGGGAGAGTCTCACCCATTACACTAATCAATAGAGAGTGAGAGTCACACCCAGTACACTAACCACAGAGAGGGTGTCACAGGCAGGGCAAAAACCAGTGAGAGAGAGAGGGAGAGTCTCACCCAGTACATTAAACAGAGAGACGGAGAATCACACCCATTACACTAACCAGAGAGAGAGAATCACAGCCATTAGACTAACCATTGAGAAAGGGAGAGACACATCCAGTACAATAACCAGAGAGAGTGAGAGAGACAGGTAAAGTCATATACTGCACAGTAACCAGCGATAGAGGGAGAGTCACACGCTGCGCACTAACCAGAGAGATAGAGACCCAACCAGTACACTAACCAGAGAGACAGAGTGCCACCCAGTACACTAACCAGAGAGACAGAGTGCCACCCAGTACACTAACCAGAGAGACAGAGTGCCACCCAGTACACTAACCAGAGAGACAGAGTGCCACCCAGTACACTAACCAGAGAGACAGAGTCACAACAAATACACTAACCAGAGAGAGTGTCACACCAAGTACACTAACCAGAGAGACAGAGTCACACCCAGTACACTAAACAGAGAGACAGTTTCACGTCCAGTGCACTCAGTTAGACAGTGTCCCACCCAGTACACTCACCAGAGAGACAGTGTCACACCCAGTACACTCACCAGAGAGACTGAATCACACTCAGTACATTAACCAGAGAGACAGAGTGACACCCAGTACACTAACCAGAGAGACAGAGTCACACCCAGTACACTAACCAGAGAGACAGTGTCACACCCAGTACACTAACCAGAGAGACAGTGTCACACCCAGTACACTAACCAGAGAGACAGAGTCACACCCAGTACACTAACCAGAGAGACAGAGTCACACCCAGTACACTAACCAGAGTGACAGTGTCACACTCAGTACATTAACCAGAGTGACAGAGTCACACCCAGTACACTAGCCAGAGTGACAGAGTCACACCCAGTACACTAGCCAGAGTGACAGAGTCACACCCAGTGCACTAAACAAAGAGGCAGAGTCACACCCAGTACACTAACCAGAGAGACAGAGTCACACCCAGTACACTAACCAGAGAGACAGAGTCACAACAAATACACTAACCAGAGAGAGTGTCACACCAAGTACACTAACCAGAGAGCGAGTCACACCCAGTACACTAACCAGAGAGCGAGTCACACCCAGTACACTAAACAGAGAGACAGTGTCCCACCCAGTACACTCACCAGAGAGACAGTGTCACACCCAGTACAATCACCAGAGAGAAAGAATCACACCCAGTACACTCACCAGAGAGAAAGAATCACACCCAGTACACTAACCCGAGAGACAGAGTGACACCCAGTACACTAACCGGAGAGACAGAGTCACACCCAGTACACTAGCCACAGAGACAGAGTCACACCCAGTACACTAGTCAGAGAGACAGTGTCACACCCAGTACAATAGCCACAGAGACAGAGTCACACCCAGTACACTAACCAGAGAGACAGAGTCACACCCAGTACACTAACCAGAGAGACAGAGTCACACCCGGTACACTAACCAGAGAGACAGAGTCACACCCAGTACACTAACCGGAGACACTGAATCACACCCAGTACACTAACCAGAGAGACTGAATCACACCCAGTAAACTAACCGGAGAGACTGAATCACACCCAGTACACTAACCGGAGAGACTGAATCACACCCAGTACACTAACCAGAGAGACTGAATCACACCCAGTACACTAACCAGAGAGACTGAATCACACCCAGTACACTAAACAGAGAGACTGAATCACACCCAGTACACTAACCGGAGAGACTGAATCACACCCAGTACACTAACCAGAGAGACTGAATCACATCCAGTACACTTACCAGAGAGACAGAGTCACACCGAGTACACTAACTAGAGAGACAGTGTCACACCCAGTACACTCACCAGAGTGACAGAGTCACACCCAGTACACTCACCACAGAGAGAGGGAGAGTCTCACCCATTACACTAAGCAAGAGAGAGGGAGAGTCACACCCAGTACACTAACCACAGAGACAGAGTCACACCCAGTACACTAACCAGAGAGAGAGAGTCACACCCAGTAAACTTACCAGAGAGACAGAGTCACACCCAGTACACTAACCTGAGAGACAGAGTCACACCCACTACACTAACCAGAGAGACAGAGTCACACCCACTACACTAACCAGAGAGACAGAGTCACACCCAGTACACTAACCAGAGAGACAGAGTCACACCCAGTACACTAACCAGAGAGACAGAGTCACACCCAGTACACTAACCAGAGAGACAGAGTCACACCCAGTACATTAACCAGAGTGACATAGTCACACCCAGTACACTAACCAGAGTGACAGAGTCACACCCAGTACACTAACCAGAGTGACAGAGTCACACCCAGTGCACTAACCAGAGTGACAGAGTCACACCCAGTGCACTAAACAAAGAGGCAGAGTCACACCCAGTACACTAACCAGAGAGACAGAGTCACACCCAGTACACTAACCAGAGAGACAGAGTCACAACAAATACACTAACCAGAGAGAGTGTCACACCAAGTACACTAACCAGAGAGCGAGTCACACCCAGTACACTAAACAGAGAGACAGTGTCACACCCAGTGCACTCAGAGAGACAGTGTCCCACCCAGTACACTCACCAGAGAGACAGTGTCACACCCAGTACACTCACCAGAGAGAAAGAATCACACCCAGTACACTGACCAGAGAGAAAGAATCACACCCAGTACACTAACCCGCGAGACAGAGTGACACCCACTACACTAACCGGAGAGAGAGTCACACCCAGTACACTAGTCAGAGAGACAGATTCACACCCAGTACACTAGCCACAGAGACAGAGTCACACCCAGTACACTAACCAGAGAGACAGAGTCACACCCAGTACACTAGCCAGAGAGACAGAGTCACACCCAGTACACTAGCCAGAGAGACTGAATCACACCCAGTACACTAACCAGAGAGTCTGAATCACACCCAGTAAACTAACCGGAGAGACTGAATCACACCCAATACACTGACCAGAGAGACTGAATCACACCCAGTACACTAACCGGAGAGACTGAATCACACCCAGTACACTAACCAGAGAGACTGAATCACACCCAGTACACTAAACAGAGAGACTGAATCACACCCAGTACACTAACCGGAGAGACTGAATCACACCCAGTACACTAACCAGAGAGACTGAATCACATCCAGTACACTTACCAGAGAGACAGAGTCACACCGAGTACACTAACTAGAGAGACAGTTTCACACCCAGTACACTCACCAGAGAGAGAGGGAGAGTCTCACCCATTACACTAACCAAGAGAGAGCGAGAGTCACACCCAGTACACTAACCACAGAGAGGGTGTCACACGCAGGGCACAAACCAGTGAGAGAGAGAGGCAGATTCTTACCCAGTACACTAAACAAAGAGAGGGAGAGTCACACCCAATACACTAACCAGAGAGACAGAGTCACACCCTTTACACTAACCAGAGAGAGAGAGAGAGTCAAAGCCATTACACTGACCATTGAGAAAGGGAGAGTCACACCCAGTACACTAACCAGAGAGAGCGAGAGAGAGAGACAGGTAAAGTAATATAAAGCACAGTAACCAGCGATAGAGGGAGAGGCACACACTGTGCACTAACGAGAGAGATAGAGACCCAACCAGTACACTAACCAGATAGAGAGTCCCACCCAGTACACTAACCAGAGAGACTGAATCACACCCAGTAAACTAACCGGAGAGACTGAATCACACCCAGTACACTAACCGGAGAGACTGAATCACACCCAGTACACTAACCAGAGAGACTGAATCACACCCAGTACACTAACCAGAGAGACTGAATCACACCCAGTACACTAAACAGAGAGACTGAATCACACCCAGTACACTAACCGGAGAGACTGAATCACACCCAGTACACTAACCAGAGAGACTGAATCACATCCAGTACACTTACCAGAGAGACAGAGTCACACCGAGTACACTAACTAGAGAGACAGTGTCACACCCAGTACACTCACCAGAGTGACAGAGTCACACCCAGTACACTCACCACAGAGAGAGGGAGAGTCTCACCCATTACACTAAGCAAGAGAGAGGGAGAGTCACACCCAGTACACTAACCACAGAGACAGAGTCACACCCAGTACACTAACCAGAGAGAGAGAGTCACACCCAGTAAACTTACCAGAGAGACAGAGTCACACCCAGTACACTAACCTGAGAGACAGAGTCACACCCACTACACTAACCAGAGAGACAGAGTCACACCCACTACACTAACCAGAGAGACAGAGTCACACCCAGTACACTAACCAGAGAGACAGAGTCACACCCAGTACACTAACCAGAGAGACAGAGTCACACCCAGTACACTAACCAGAGAGACAGAGTCACACCCAGTACATTAACCAGAGTGACATAGTCACACCCAGTACACTAACCAGAGTGACAGAGTCACACCCAGTACACTAACCAGAGTGACAGAGTCACACCCAGTGCACTAACCAGAGTGACAGAGTCACACCCAGTGCACTAAACAAAGAGGCAGAGTCACACCCAGTACACTAACCAGAGAGACAGAGTCACACCCAGTACACTAACCAGAGAGACAGAGTCACAACAAATACACTAACCAGAGAGAGTGTCACACCAAGTACACTAACCAGAGAGCGAGTCACACCCAGTACACTAAACAGAGAGACAGTGTCACACCCAGTGCACTCAGAGAGACAGTGTCCCACCCAGTACACTCACCAGAGAGACAGTGTCACACCCAGTACACTCACCAGAGAGAAAGAATCACACCCAGTACACTGACCAGAGAGAAAGAATCACACCCAGTACACTAACCCGCGAGACAGAGTGACACCCACTACACTAACCGGAGAGAGAGTCACACCCAGTACACTAGTCAGAGAGACAGATTCACACCCAGTACACTAGCCACAGAGACAGAGTCACACCCAGTACACTAACCAGAGAGACAGAGTCACACCCAGTACACTAGCCAGAGAGACAGAGTCACACCCAGTACACTAGCCAGAGAGACTGAATCACACCCAGTACACTAACCAGAGAGTCTGAATCACACCCAGTAAACTAACCGGAGAGACTGAATCACACCCAATACACTGACCAGAGAGACTGAATCACACCCAGTACACTAACCGGAGAGACTGAATCACACCCAGTACACTAACCAGAGAGACTGAATCACACCCAGTACACTAAACAGAGAGACTGAATCACACCCAGTACACTAACCGGAGAGACTGAATCACACCCAGTACACTAACCAGAGAGACTGAATCACATCCAGTACACTTACCAGAGAGACAGAGTCACACCGAGTACACTAACTAGAGAGACAGTTTCACACCCAGTACACTCACCAGAGAGAGAGGGAGAGTCTCACCCATTACACTAACCAAGAGAGAGCGAGAGTCACACCCAGTACACTAACCACAGAGAGGGTGTCACACGCAGGGCACAAACCAGTGAGAGAGAGAGGCAGATTCTTACCCAGTACACTAAACAAAGAGAGGGAGAGTCACACCCAATACACTAACCAGAGAGACAGAGTCACACCCTTTACACTAACCAGAGAGAGAGAGAGAGTCAAAGCCATTACACTGACCATTGAGAAAGGGAGAGTCACACCCAGTACACTAACCAGAGAGAGCGAGAGAGAGAGACAGGTAAAGTAATATAAAGCACAGTAACCAGCGATAGAGGGAGAGGCACACACTGTGCACTAACGAGAGAGATAGAGACCCAACCAGTACACTAACCAGATAGAGAGTCCCACCCAGTACACTAACCAGAGATACAGAGTCCCACCCAGTACACTAACCAGAGAGACAGAGTTCCACCCAGTACACTAACCAGAGAGACAGTGTCACACCCAGTACACTAACCAGAGAGACAGAGTCACACCCAGTACACTAACCAGAGAGACAGAGTAACTCCCAGTACATTAACCAGAGAGACAGTCACACCCAGTTCACTAACCAGAGGGACAGTGTCACACCCAGTACACTCACCAGAGAGACTGAATCACACCCAGTACATTAACCAGACAGACAGAGTGCCACCCAGTACACTAACCAGAGAGACAGAGTGCCACCCAGTACACTAACCAGAGAGACAGAGTGCCACCCAGTACACTAACCAGAGAGACAGAGTGCCACCCAGTACACTAACCAGAGAGACAGAGTCTCACCCAGTACACTAACCAGAGAGACAGAGTCACACCCAGTACACTAACCAGAGAGACAGAGTCACACCCAGTACACTAACCAGAGAGACAGAGTCACACCCAGTACACTAACCAGAGAGACAGAGTCACACCCAGTACACTAACCAGAGAGACAGAGTCACACCCAGTACACTAACCAGAGAGACAGAGTCACACCCAGTACACTAACCAGAGAGACAGAGTCACACCCAGTAAACTTACCAGAGAGACAGAGTCACACCCACTACACTAACCTGAGAGACAGAGTCACACCCACTACACTAACCAGAGAGACAGAGTCACACCCAGTACACTAACCAGAGAGACAGAGTCACACCCAGTACACTAACCAGAGAGACAGAGTCACACCCAGTACACTAACCAGAGAGACAGGGTCACACCCAGTACACTAACCAGAGTGACAGAGTCACACCCAGTACACTAACCAGAGTGACAGAGTCACACCCAGTTCACTAACCAGAGTGACAGAGTCACACCCAGTGCACTAAACAAAGAGGCAGGGCACACCCAGTAACTAACCAGAGAGACAGAGTCACACCCAGTACACAAACCAGAGAGACAGAGTCACAACAAATACACTAACCAGAGAGAGTGTCACACCATGTACACGAACCAGAGAGCGAATCACACCCAGTACACTAAACAGAGAGACAGTGTCACACCCAGTGCACTCAGAGAGACAGTGTCCCACCCAGTACACTCACCAGAGAGACAGTGTCACACCCAGTATACTCACCAGAGAGACTGAATCACACCCAGTACACTAACCCGAGAGACAGAGTGACACCCAGTACACTAACCAGAGAGACAGAGTCACAACCCAGTACACTAGCCAGAGAGACAGAGTCACACCCAGTACACTAGTCAGAGAGACTGAGTCACACCCAGTACACTAGTCAGAGAGACTGAGTCACACCCAGTACACTAGCCAGAGAGACAGAGTCACACCCAGTACACTAACCAGAGAGACAGAGTCACACCCAGTACACTAACCAGAGAGACAGAGTCACACCCAGTACACTAACCGGAGAGACTGAATCACACCCAGTACGCTAACCAGAGAGACTGAATCACACCCAGTAAACTAACCGGAGAGACTGAATCACACCCAATACACTGACCAGAGAGACTGAATCACACCCAGTACACTAACCGGAGAGACTGAATCACACCCAGTACACTAACCAGAGAGACTGAATCACATCCAGTACACTAACCAGAGTGACAGAGTCACACCCAGTACACTCACCAGAGAGAGAGGGAGAGTCTCACCCATTACACTAAGCAAGAGAGAGGGAGAGTCACACCCAGTACACTAACCACAGAGAGGGTGTCACACGCAGGGCACAAACCTGTGAGAGAGAGAGGGAGAGTCTTACCCAGTACACTAAACAAAGAGAGGGAGTGTCACACCCAGTACACTAACCAGAGAGACAGAGTCACACCCTGTACACTAACCAGAGAGAGAGAGAGTCAAAGCCATTACACTGACCATTGAGAAAGGGAGAGTCACACCCAGTACACTAACCAGAGAGAACGAGAGAGAGAGACAGGTAAAGTAATATAAAGCACAGTATCCAGCGATAGAGGGAGAGTCACACACTGTGCACTAACCAGAGAGATAGAGACCCAACCAGTACACTAACCAGATAGAGAGTCCCACCCAGTACACTAACCAGAGATACAGAGTCCCACCCAGTACACTAACCAGAGAGACAGAGTTCCACCCAGTACACTAACCAGAGAGACAGAGTCACACCCAGTACACTCACCAGAGAGATAGAGTCACTCCCAGTACACCAACCAGAGAGAAAGAGTCACACCCAGTATACTAATCAGAGAGAGCAGGGAGACATACCCAGTACACTAACCAGAGAGAGAGATAGAGAGAGAGAGACAGGTAAAGTCACGTACTGTACAGTAACCAGCGATAGAGGGAGAGTCACAACCTGTGCACTAACCAGAGACATAGAGACCCACCCAGTACACTCACCAGAGAGACAGAGTCACACCCAGTACACTAACCAGAGGGAGAGAGTCACACCCAGTACACTAACCAGAGAGACAGTTTCACACCCAGTAGACTAACCAGAGAGACAGATTCACACCCAGTACACTAACCAGAGAGACAGAGTCACACCCAGTACACTAACCAGAGAGACAGTGTCACACCCAGTACACTAACCAGAGAGACAGTGTCACACCCAGTACACTAACCAGAGAGAGAGAGAGATTCACACACAGTAAACTAACGAGAGAGACAGAGTCATAACAAGTACACTAACCAGAGAGACAGTGTCACACCCAGTTCACTAAGCAGAGAGACAGAGTCACACCCAGTACACTTGCCAGAGAGAGAGAGTCACACCCTGTACACTAACCAGCGAAACAGCCACACCCAGTACTATAACCAGAGAGGCAGAATCACACCCAGTACACTAACCAGAGAAACAGAGTCACAACCAGTAGACTAACCAGAGAGGGAGAGATTTTGTCACACTCAGTACACTAACCAGAGAGGGGGAGAGAGAGACTCACCCAGTACACTAACCAGAGAGACAGAGTCAGAACAAGTACACTAACCAATGAGAGGGAGGCAGAGTCACACCCAGTACACTAACCAGAGGGAGACTGATTCACACCCAGTTCACTAACCAGAGGGAGGCAGTGTCACAACCAGTACACTAACCAGAGAGAGGGAGGCAGAGTCACACCCAGTACACTAACCAGAGAGAGAGAGACAGAGTCACACGCGGCACACTAACCAGAGAGAGAGAGAGGCAGAGTCACACCCAGTACAGTAACCAGAGAGACAGTGTCACACCCAGTACACCAACCAGAGAGACAGAGTCACACCCAGTTTATTCACCGGAGAGACAGAATCACACCCAGTACATTCACCAGAGAGACACAGTCACACCCAGTACACTCGCCAGTGAGACACAGTCACACCCAGTACACTCGCCAGAGAGACAGAGTCACACCCAGTACACTCGCCAGAGAGACAGTCACACCCAGTACACTCACCAGAGAGACACAGTCACACCCAGTACACTCACCAGAGAGACACAGTCACACCCAGTACACTCACCAGAGAGACACAGTCACACCCAGTACACTCACCAGAGAGACACAGTCACACCCAGTACACTCACCAGAGAGACACAGTCACACCCAGTACACTCACCAGAGAGACACAGTCACACCCAGTACACTCACCAGAGAGACACAGTCACACCCAGTACACTCACCAGAGAGAAAGAGTCACACGCAGTACACTGACTTGAGAGACAAAGTCAAACCCAGTACACTCGCCAGAGAGACAGAGTCACACCCAGTACACTGAGCAGAGAGACAAAGTCACACCCAGTACACTGAGCAGAGAGACAAAGTCACACCCAGTACACTGACCAGAGAGACACAAGCACACCCAACACACTCGCCAGAGAGACACAAGCACACCCAGCACACTCGCCAGAGAGACACAGTCACACCCAGTACACTCACCAGAGAGACAGAGTCACACCCAGTACACTAACCAGAGAGACAGTGTCACACCCAGTACACTAACCAGAGAGACAGTGTCACACCCAGTACACTAACCAGAGAGACATTGTCACACCCAGTACACTAACCAGAGAGACAGAGTCAAACCCAGTACACTATCCAGAAAGAGAGAGGGAGAGAGGGAGATTTACACCCATTGCACAATCCAGAGAGAGGGAGGCAGAATCACACCCAGTACACTAACCAGAGAGAGAGAGAGAGAGAGAGAGAGAGAGGGAGATTCAAACACAGTAAACTAACGAGAGAGAGAGGGAGTGTCACACCCAGTACACTAACCAGAGAGAGGGAGTGTCACACCCAGTACCTTAACCAAAGAGAGGGAGAGTCACACCCAGTTCACTAAGCAGAGAGACAGAGTCACACCCAGTACACTAACCAGAGAGACAGAGTCACACCCAGTACACTAACCAGAGAGACAAAGTCACACCCAGTACACTAAGCAGAGAGACAGAGTCACACCCAGTACACTTAGCAGAGAGACAGAGTCACACCCAGTACACTAAGCAGAGAGACAGAGTCACACCCAGTACACTCGCCAGAGAGAGAGAGAGTCACACCCAGTGCACTCACCAGAGAGACAGTGTCACACCCAGTAAACAAAGCAGAGAGGCAGAGTCACACCCAGTACACTAACCAGAGAAACAGAGTCACACCCAGTACACTAACCAGAGAAACAGATTCACACCCAGTACACTAACCAGAGAAACAGATTCACACCCAGTACACTAACCAGAGAGGGAGATGGAGTGTCACTCCCAGTATACTAAACAGAGAGGGACGCAGATTCACACCCAGTACACTAACCAGAGAGGGAGAGAAAGTGTCACACCCAGTACACTAACCAGAGAAGGGGAGGGAGAGACTCACCCAATACACTAACCAGAGAGACAGAGTCATAACAAGTACAGTAACCAGAGAGACAGTGTCACACCCGTTACACTAACGAGAGAGAGAAAGAGAGGGAGTGTCACACCCAGTACCCTAACCAAAGAGAATGAGAGTCACACCCAGTTCACTAAGCAGAGAGACAGAGTCACACACAGTACACTAACCAGAGAGCCAGATTCACACCCAGTACACTAACCAGAGAGGGAGAGAGAGTGTCATAACCAGTACACTAATCAGAGAGGGAAAGGGAGAGACTCACCCAATACACTAACCAGAAGACAGAGTTACACCCAGTACACTCACCCGAGAGACTGAGTCACACCCAGTAAACTCACCAGAGAGACAGAGTCACATCCAGTGCACTCACCAGAGAAACAGTCACATCCAGTACAGTCACCTGAGACACAGTCACACCCAGTACACTCACCAGAGACACAGTCACACCTAGTACACTCAACAGAGAGACAAAGTCACACCCAGTACACTCACCAGAGAGACAGTCACACCCAGTTCACTCACCAGAGAGACACAGTCACACCCAGTACACTCACCAGAGAGACACAGTCAAACCCAGTACACTCACCAGAGAGACACAGTCAAACCCAGTACACTCACCAGAGAGACACAGTCAAACCCAGTACACTCACCAGAGAGACACAGTCACACCCAGTACACTCACCAGAGAGACACAGTCACACCCAGTACACTGACCAGAGAGACACAGTCACACCCAGTACACTGACCAGAGAGACACAGTCACACCCAGTACACTCACCAGAGAGACACAGTCACACCCAGTACACTCACCAGTGGGACACAGTCACACCCAGTACACTCACCAGTGGGACACAGTCACACCCAGTACACTCACCAGTGGGACACAGTCACACCCAGTACACTCACCAGAGAGACACAGTCACACCCAGTACACTCACCAGAGAGACACAGTCACACCCAGTACACTCACCAGAGAGACACAGTTACACCCAGTACACTCACCAGAGAGACAGAGTCACACCCAGTACACTCACCAGAGAGACACAGTCACACCCAGTACACTCACCAGAGAGACACAGTCACTCCCAGTATACTCACCAGAGAGAAACAGTCACACCCAGTACACTCACCAGAGAGATACAGTCACACCCAGTACACTCACCAGAGAGACAGAGTCACACCCAGTACACTAACCGGAGAGACAAAGTCACACCCAGTACACTAACCAGAGAGACAGAGTCACACACAGTACACTAACTAGAGAGACAGAGTCACACCCAGTACACTCACCAGAGAGACAGAGTCACACCCAGTACACTCACCAGAGAGACAGAGTCACACCCAGTACACTCACCAGAGAGACAGAGTCACACCCAGTACACTCACCAGAGAGACACAGTCACACCCAGTACACTCACCAGAGAGACACAGTCACACCCAGTACACTCACCAGAGAGACACAGTCACACCCAGTACACTCACCAGAGAGACACAGTCACACCTAGTACACTCACCAGAGAGACACAGTCACACCCAGTACACTCACCGGAGAGAAAGGGTCATACCCAGTACACTCACCGGAGAGAAAGGGTCACACCCAGTACACTCACCGGAGAGAAAGGGTCACACCCAGTACACTCACCAGAGAGAAAGGGTCACACCCAGTACACTCACCAGAGAGAAAGGGTCACACCCAGTACACTCACCAGAGAGAAAGAGTCACTCCCAGTACACTCACCAGAGAGAAAGAGTCACTCCCAGTACACTCACCAGAGAGAAAGAGTCACACCCAGTACACTAACCAGAGAGAGAGCAGGGAGACATACCCAGTACACTAACCAGAGAGGGAGATAGAGAGAGACAGAGAGGGACAGGTAAAGTCACGTACTGTACAGTAACCAGCGATATAGGGAGAGTCACAACCTGTGCACTAACCAGAGAGATAGAGACACACCCAGTACACTAACCAGAGAGACAGACTCACACCCAGTACACTAACCAGAGAGACAGAGTCACACCCAGTACACTAACCAGAGAGACAGAGTCACACCCAGTACACTAACCAGAGGGAGAGAGTCACACCCAGTACACTAACCAGAGAGTCAGTTTCACACACAGTAGACTAACCAGAGAGACAGATTCACACCCAGTACACTAACCAGAGAGACAGAGTCACACCCAGTACACTAACCAGAGAGACAGTGACACACCCAGTACACTAACCAGAGAGACAGAGTCACACCCAGTACACTCGAGAGAGAGAGAGAGAGTCACACCCAGTGCACTCACCAGAGAGACAGTGTCACACCCAGTAAAGAAAGCAGAGAGGCAAAGTCTCACCCAGTACACTAACCAGAGAAACAGAGTCACATCCAGTACACTAACCAGAGAAACAGATTCACACCCAGTAAACTAACCAGAGAGGGAGATGGAGTGTCACTCCCAGTACACTAAACAGAGAGAGGGAGACAGATTCACACCCAGTACACTAACCAGAGAAGGGGAGGGAGAGACTCACCCAATACACTAACCAGAGAGACAGAGTCATAACAAGTACACTAACCAGAGAGTGGGAGGCAGTGTCACACCCGTTACACTAACCAGAGAGAGAGAGAGAGAGAGGGAGTGTCACACCCAGTACCCTAACCAAAGAGAATGAGAGTCACACCCAGTTCACTAAGCAGAGAGACAGAGTCACACACAGTACACTAACCAGAGGGGCAGATTCACATCCAGTACACTAACCAGAGAGGGAGAGAGAGTGTCATAACCAGTACACTAATCAGAGAATGAGAGGGAGAGACTCACCCAATACACTAACCAGAGAGACACAGTCACACCCAGTACACTCACCAGAGAGACACAGTCACACCCAGTACACTCACCAGAGAGACAGTCACACCCAGTACACTCACCAGAGAGACAGTCACACCCAGTACACTCACCTGAGAGACACAGTCACAACCAGTACACTAACCAGAGAGACACAGTCACACCCAGTACACTCACCAGAGAGACACAGTCACACCCAGTACACTCACCAGAGAGACACAGTCACACCCAGTACACTCACCAGAGAGACACAGTCACACCCAGTACTCTCACCAGAGAGACAGAGTCACACCCAGTACACTAACCAGAGAGACAGAGTCACACCCAGTACACTAACCAGAGAGACAGAGTCACACCCAGTACACTCTCCAGTGAGAGAGAGAGTCACACCCAGTGCACTCACCAGAGAGACAGTTTCACACCCAGTAAACAAAGCAGAGAGGCAGAGTCTCACCCAGTACACTAACCAGAGAAACAGAGTCACACCCAGTACACTAACCAGAGAAACAGATTCACACCCAGTACACTAACCAGAGAGGGAGATGGAGTGTCACTCCCAGTACACTGAACAGAGAGAGGGAGGCAGATTCACACCCTGTACACTAACCAGAGAGGGAGAGAGAGTGTCACACCCAGTACACTGACCAGAGAAGGGGAGGGAGAGACTCACCCAATACACTAACCAGAGAGACAGAGTCATAACAAGTACACTAACCAAAGAGTGGGAGGCAGTGTCACACCCGTTACTCTAACCAGAGAGAGAGAGAGAGAGAGAGGGAGTGTCACACCCAGTACCCTAACCAAAGAGAATGAGAGTCACACCCAGTTCACTAAGCAGAGAGACAGAGTCACACACAGTACACTAACCAGAGGGGCAGATTCACATCCAGTACACTAACCAGAGAGGGAGAGAGAGTGTCATAACCAGTACACTAATCAGAGAATGAGAGGGAGAGACTCACCCAATACACTAACCAGAGAGACAGAGTCACACCCAGTAAACTCACCAGAGAGACACAGTCACATCCAGTGCACTCACCAGAGAGACACATTCACATCCAGTACAGTCACCAGAGAGACACAGTCACACCCAGTACACTCACCAGAGAGACAGTCACACCCAGTACACTCACCAGAGAGACACAGTCACACCCAGTACACTCACCAGAGAGACACAGTCACACCCAGTACACTCACCAGAGAGACACAGTCACACCCAATACATTCACCAGAGAGACACAGTCACACCCAGTACACTCACCAGAGAGACACAGTCACACCCAGTACACTCACCAGAGAGACACAGTCACACCCAGTACACTCACCAGAGAGACACAGTCACACCCAGTAGACTCACCAGAGAGACACAGTCACACCCAGTACACTCACCAGAGAGACACAGTCACACCCAGTACGCTCACCAGAGAGACACAGTCACACCAAGTACACTCACCAGAGAGACACAGTCACACCCAGTACACTCACCAGAGAGACACAGTCACACCCAGTACACTCACCAGAGAGACACAGTCACACCCAGTACACTCACCAGAGAGACACAGTCACACCCAGTACACTCACCAGAGAGACACAGTCACACCCAGTACACTAACCAGAGAGACAGAGTCACACCCAGTACACTAACCAGAGAGACAGAATCAAACCCAGTACACTAACCAGAGAGACAGAGTCACACCCAGTACACTCTCCAGTGAGAGAGAGAGTCACACCCAGTGCACTCACCAGAGAGACAGTTTCACACCCAGTAAACAAAGCAGAGAGGCAGAGTCTCACCCAGTACACTAACCAGAGAAACAGACTCACACCCAGTACACTAACCAGAGAAACAGATTCACACCCAGTACACTAACCAGAGAGGGAGATGGAGTGTCACTCCCAGTACACTGAACAGAGAGAGGGAGGCAGATTCACACCCTGTACACTAACCAGAGAGGGAGAGAGAGTGTCACACCCAGTACACTGACCAGAGAAGGGGAGGGAGAGACTCACCCAATACACTAACCAGAGAGACAGAGTCATAACAAGTACACTAACCAAAGAGTGGGAGGCAGTGTCACACCCGTTACTCTAACCAGAGAGAGAGAGAGAGAGAGAGGGAGTGTCACACCCAGTACCCTAACCAAAGAGAATGAGAGTCACACCCAGTTCACTAAGCAGAGAGACAGAGTCACACACAGTACACTAACCAGAGGGGCAGATTCACATCCAGTACACTAACCAGAGAGTGAGAGAGAGTGTCATAACCAGTACACTAATCAGAGAATGAGAGGGAGAGACTCACCCAATACACTAACCAGAGAGACAGAGTCACACCCAGTAAACTCACCAGAGAGACACAGTCACATCCAGTGCACTCACCAGAGAGACACATTCACATCCAGTACAGTCACCAGAGAGACACAGTCACACCCAGTACACTCACCAGAGAGACAGTCACACCCAGTACACTCACCAGAGAGACACAGTCACACCCAGTACACTCACCAGAAAGACATAGTCACACCCAGTACACTCACCAGAGACACAGTCACACCCAATACATTCACCAGAGAGACACAGTCACACCCAGTACACTCACCAGAGAGACACAGTCACACCCAGTACACTCACCAGAGAGACACAGTCACACCCAATACACTAACCAGAGAGACAGAGTCATAACAAATACACTAACCGGAGAGAAGGAGGCAGTCAACACCCGTTACACTAACCAGAGAGAGAGAGAGAGAGAGAGAGAGGGAGATTCACTCCCCGTACACTAACCAGAGAGAGAGAGAGGGAGTGTCGCACCCAGTACCCTAACCAAAGAGAATGAGAGTCACAACCAGTTCACTAACCAGAGAGACAGAGTCATAACAAGTACACTAACCAGAGAGAGGGAGGCGGTTTCACACCCAGTACACTAACCAGAGGGAGAGTCAAACCCAGTACACTAACCAGAGAAACAGAGTCACACCCAGTACACTAACCAGAGAGAGAGAGAGAGTCACACCCGGTACACTAACTAGAGAGAGAGGCAGAGTCACACCAGGCACACTAACCAGAGAGAGAGAGAGGGAGAGTCACACCCAGTACACTAACTAGAGAGACAGTCACACCCAGTACACTAACCCGAGAGACAGACTCACACCCAGTACACTAACCCGAGAGACAGAGTCACAACCAGTACACTCACCAGAGAGACAGAGTCACACCCAGTTCATTCACCAGAGAGACACAGTCACACCCAGTACACTCACCAGAGAGAGACAGTCAAACCCAGTACACTAACCAGAGAGACAGAGTCACACCCAGTACACTCACCAGAGAGACACAGTCAAACCCAGTACACTAACCAGAGAGACAGAGTCACACCCAGTACACTAACCCGAGAGACAGACTCACACCCAGTACACTAACCCGAGAGACAGAGTCACAACCAGTACACTCACCAGAGAGACAGAGTCACAACCAGTACACTCACCAGAGAGACACAGTCACACCAAGTACACTCACCAGAGAGACACAGTCACACCCAGTAGACTCACCAGAGAGACACAGTCACACCCAGTAGACTCACCAGAGAGACACAGTCACACCCAGTACACTCACCAGAGAGACACAGTCACACCCAGTACGCTCACCAGAGAGACACAGTCACACCAAGTACACTCACCAGAGAGACACAGTCACACCCAGTACACTCACCAGAGAGACACAGTCACACCCAGTACACTCACCAGAGAGACACAGTCACACCCAGTACACTCACCAGAGAGACACAGTCACACCCAGTACACTCACCAGAGAGACACAGTCACACCCAGTACACTAACCAGAGAGACAGAGTCACACCCAGTACACTAACCAGAGAGACAGAATCAAACCCAGTACACTAACCAGAGAGACAGAGTCACACCCAGTACACTCTCCAGTGAGAGAGAGAGTCACACCCAGTGCACTCACCAGAGAGACAGTTTCACACCCAGTAAACAAAGCAGAGAGGCAGAGTCTCACCCAGTACACTAACCAGAGAAACAGACTCACACCCAGTACACTAACCAGAGAAACAGATTCACACCCAGTACACTAACCAGAGAGGGAGATGGAGTGTCACTCCCAGTACACTGAACAGAGAGAGGGAGGCAGATTCACACCCTGTACACTAACCAGAGAGGGAGAGAGAGTGTCACACCCAGTACACTGACCAGAGAAGGGGAGGGAGAGACTCACCCAATACACTAACCAGAGAGACAGAGTCATAACAAGTACACTAACCAAAGAGTGGGAGGCAGTGTCACACCCGTTACTCTAACCAGAGAGAGAGAGAGAGAGAGAGGGAGTGTCACACCCAGTACCCTAACCAAAGAGAATGAGAGTCACACCCAGTTCACTAAGCAGAGAGACAGAGTCACACACAGTACACTAACCAGAGGGGCAGATTCACATCCAGTACACTAACCAGAGAGGGAGAGAGAGTGTCATAACCAGTACACTAATCAGAGAATGAGAGGGAGAGACTCACCCAATACACTAACCAGAGAGACAGAGTCACACCCAGTAAACTCACCAGAGAGACACAGTCACATCCAGTGCACTCACCAGAGAGACACATTCACATCCAGTACAGTCACCAGAGAGACACAGTCACACCCAGTACACTCACCAGAGAGACAGTCACACCCAGTACACTCACCAGAGAGACACAGTCACACCCAGTACACTCACCAGAAAGACATAGTCACACCCAGTACACTCACCAGAGACACAGTCACACCCAATACATTCACCAGAGAGACACAGTCACACCCAGTACACTCACCAGAGAGACACAGTCACACCCAGTACACTCACCAGAGAGACACAGTCACACCCAATACACTAACCAGAGAGACAGAGTCATAACAAATACACTAACCGGAGAGAAGGAGGCAGTCAACACCCGTTACACTAACCAGAGAGAGAGAGAGAGAGAGAGAGAGGGAGATTCACTCCCCGTACACTAACCAGAGAGAGAGAGAGGGAGTGTCGCACCCAGTACCCTAACCAAAGAGAATGAGAGTCACAACCAGTTCACTAACCAGAGAGACAGAGTCATAACAAGTACACTAACCAGAGAGAGGGAGGCGGTTTCACACCCAGTACACTAACCAGAGGGAGAGTCAAACCCAGTACACTAACCAGAGAAACAGAGTCACACCCAGTACACTAACCAGAGAGAGAGAGAGAGTCACACCCGGTACACTAACTAGAGAGAGAGGCAGAGTCACACCAGGCACACTAACCAGAGAGAGAGAGAGGGAGAGTCACACCCAGTACAGTAACTAGAGAGACAGTCACACCCAGTACACTAACCCGAGAGACAGACTCACACCCAGTACACTAACCCGAGAGACAGAGTCACACCCAGTTCATTCACCAGAGAGACACAGTCACACCCAGTACACTCACCAGAGAGAGACAGTCAAACCCAGTACACTAACCAGAGAGACAGAGTCACACCCAGTACACTCACCAGAGAGACACAGTCAAACCCAGTACACTAACCAGAGAGACAGAGTCACACCCAGTACACTAACCCGAGAGACAGACTCACACCCAGTACACTAACCCGAGAGACAGAGTCACAACCAGTACACTCACCAGAGAGACAGAGTCACAACCAGTACACTCACCAGAGAGACAGAGTCACACCCAGTTCACTCACCAGAGAGACACAGTCACACCCAGTACACTCACCAGAGAGACAGAGTCACACCCAGTACACTCACCAGAGAGACAGAGTCACACCCAGTACACTCACCAGAGAGACAGAGTCACACCCAGTACACTAACCAGAGAGACAGAGTCACACCCAGTACACTCACCAGAGAGACAGAGTCACACCCAGTACACTCACCAGAGAGACAGAGTCACACCCAGTACACTCACCAGAGAGACAGAGTCACACCCAGTACACTCACCAGAGAGACAGAGTCACACCCAGTACACTCACCAGAGAGACAGAGTCACACCCAGTACACTCAGCACAGAGACAGAGTCACACCCAGTACACTCAGCACAGAGACAGAGTCACACCCAGTACACTCAGCACAGAGACAGAGTCACACCCAGTACACTCACCAGAGAGACAGTGTCACACCCAGTACACTCACCAGAGAGACAGAGTCACACCCAGTACACTCACCAGAGAGACAGTGTCACACCCAGTACACTAACCAGAGAGACAGAGTCACACCCAGTACACTATCCAGAGAGAGAGAGAGAGAGAGAGAGGGAGTGTCACACCCAGTACACTAACCAGAGAGAGGGAGTGTCACACCCAGTACCCTAACCAAAGAGCGGGAGAGTCACATCCAGTTCACTGAACAGAGAGACAGAGTCACACCCAGTACACTCGCCAGAGAGAGAGTCACACCCAGTACACTAACCAGAGAGACACAGTAACACCCAGTACGCTAACCAGAGAGACAGAGTCACACCCAGTACACCAACCAGAGAGAGAGAGTCACACCCAGTACACTCACCAGAGAGACAGTGTCAGACCCAGTAAACAAACCAGAGAGGCATAGTCACACCCAGTACACTAACCAGAGAAACAGATTCACACCCAGTACACTAACCAGAAAGGGAGAGAGAGTGCAACACCCGTTACACTAACCAGAGAGAGAGAGAGAGGGAGGGAGATTCACTCCCCGTACACTAACCAGAGAGAGAGAGAGGGAGTGTCACACCCAGTACCCTAACCAAAGAGAATGAGAGTCACACCCAGTTCACTAACCAGAGAGACAGTGTCATAACAAGTACACTAACCAGAGAGAGGGAGGCAGTTTCACACCCAGTACAGTAACCAGAGGGAGAGTCACATCCAGTACACTAACCAGAGAGACAGAGTCACACCCAGTGCACTAACCAGAGAGAGAGAGAGAGTCACACCCGGTACACTAACTAGAGAGAGAGGCAGAGTCACACCAGGCACACTAACCAGAGAGAGAGAGAGGGAGAGTCACACCCAGTACACTAACTAGAGAGACAGAGTCACACCCAGTACACTAACCCGAGAGACAGACTCACACCCAGTACACTAACCCGAGAGACAGAGTCACAACCAGTACACTCACCAGAGAGACAGAGTCACACCCAGTTCACTCACCAGAGAGACACAGTCACACCCAGTACACTCACCAGAGAGACACAGTCACACCCAGTACACTAACCAGAGAGACAGAGTCACACCCAGTACACTAACCAGAGAGACAGAGTCACACCCAGTACACTAACCAGAGAGACAGAGTCACACCCAGTACACTAACCAGAGAGACAGAGTCACACCCAGTACACTAACCAGAGAGACAGAGTGTTACCCAGTTTATTCACCAGAGAGACAAGGTCACACCCAGTACATTCACCAGAGAGACAGAGTCACACCAAGTACCCTCAGCAGAGAGACAGATTCACACACAGTACACTAACCAGAGAGACAGAGTCACAACCAGTACACTAACCAGAGAGACAGAGTCACACCCAGTACACTAACCAGAGAGGGAGATGGAGTGTCACACCCAGAACACTAACCAGAGAGGGGGAGGCAGATTCACACCCAGTACACTAACCAGAGAGGGAAAGAGATTGTCACACCCAGTACACTAAGCAGAGAGACAGAGTCACACCCAGTACACTAACCCGAGAGACAGACTCACACCCAGTACACTAACCAGAGAGACAGAGTCACAACCAGTACACTAACCAGAGAGACAGAGTCACACCCAGTACACTAACCAGAGAGACAGAGTCACACCCAGTACACTAACCAGAGAGAGAGAGTCACACCCGGTACACTAACTAGAGAGAGAGGCAGAGTCACACCAGGCACACTAACCAGAGAGAGAGAGAGAGGGAGAGTCACACCCAGTACACTAACTAGAGAGACAGAGTCACACCCAGTACACTAACCCGAGAGACAGACTCACGCCCAGTACACTAACCCGAGAGACAGAGTCACAACCAGTACACTCACCAGAGAGACAGAGTCACACCCAGTTCACTCACCAGAGAGACACAGTCACACCCAGTACACTCACCAGAGAGACAGTCAAACCCAGTACACTAACCAGAGAGACAGAGTCACACCCAGTACACTCACCAGAGAGACACAGTCACACCCAGTACACTAACCAGAGAGACAGAGTCACACCCAGTACACTAACCCGAGAGACAGACTCACACCCAGTACACTAACCCGAGAGACAGAGTCACAACCAGTACACTCACCAGAGAGACAGAGTCACAACCAGTACACTCACCAGAGAGACAGAGTCACACCCAGTTCACTCACCAGAGAGACAAAGTCACACCCAGTACACTCACCAGAGAGACAAAGTCACACCCAGTACACTCACCAGAGAGACAGAGTCACACCCAGTACACTCACCAGAGAGACAGAGTCACACCCAGTACACTCACCAGAGAGACAGAGTCACACCCAGTACACTCACCAGAGAGACAGAGTCACACCCAGTACACTCACCAGAGAGACAGAGTCACACCCAGTACACTCACCAGAGAGACAGAGTCACACCCAGTACACTCAGCACAGAGACAGAGTCACACCCAGTACACTCAGCACAGAGACAGAGTCACACCCAGTACACTCAGCACAGAGACAGAGTCACACCCAGTACACTCACCAGAGAGAGAGTGTCACACCCAGTACACTCACCAGAGAGACAGAGTCACACCCAGTACACTCACCAGAGAGACAGTGTCACACCCAGTACACTAACCAGAGAGAGGGAGTGTCACACCCAGTACCCTAACCAAAGAGAGGGAGAGTCACATCCAGTTCACTGAACAGAGAGACAGAGTCACACCCAGTACACTCGCCAGAGAGAGAGTCACACCCAGTACACTAACCAGAGAGACAGAGTCACACCCAGTACACTAACCAGAGAGACAGAGTCACACCCAGTACACTAACCATAGAGAGAGAGTCACACCCAGTACACTAACCAGAGAGACAGTGTCAGACCCAGTAAACAAACCAGAGAGGCATAGTCACACCCAGTACACTAACCAGAGAAACAGATTCACACCCAGTACACTAACCAGAGAGGGAGAGAGAGTGCAACACCCGTTACACTAACCAGAGAGAGAGAGAGGGAGGGAGATTCACTCCCCGTACACTAACCAGAGAGAGAGGGAGTGTCACACCCAGTACCCTAACCAAAGAGAATGAGAGTCACACCCAGTTCACTAACCAGAGAGACAGTGTCATAACAAGTACACTAACCAGAGAGAGGGAGGCAGTTTCACACCCAGTACACTAACCAGAGGGAGAGTCACACCCAGTACACTAACCAGAGAGACAGAGTCACACCCAGTACACTAACCAGAGAGAGAGAGAGGGAGTGTCACACCCAGTACACTAAGCAGAGAGACAGAGTCACACCCAGTACACTAACCCGAGAGACAGACTCACACCCAGTACACTAACCAGAGAGACAGAGTCACAACCAGTACACTAACCAGAGAGACAGAGTCACACCCAGTACACTAACCAGAGAGACAGAGTCACACCCAGTACACTAACCAGAGAGACAGAGTCACACCCAGTACACTAACCAGAGAGACAGAGTGTTACCCAGTTTATTCACCAGAGAGACAAGGTCACACCCAGTACATTCACCAGAGAGACAGAGTCACACCAAGTACCCTCACCAGAGAGACAGAGTCACACACAGTACACTAACCAGAGAGACAGAGTCACAACCAGTACACTAACCAGAGAGACAGAGTCACACCCAGTACACTAACCAGAGAAACAGAGTACACCCAGTACACTAACCAGAGAGGGAGATGGAGTGTCACACCCAGAACTCTAACCAGAGAGGGGGAGGCAGATTCACACCCAGTACACTAACCAGAGAGGGAAAGAGATTGTCACACCCAGTACACTAACCAGAGAGGGGGAGGGAGAGACTCACCCAATACACTAACCAGAGAGACAGAGTCATAACAAATACATTAACCAGAGAGAGGGAGGCAGAGTCTCACCCAGTACACTCACCAGAGTCACACACAGTACCCTCACCAGAGAGACAGAGTCACACCAAGTACCCTCACCAGAGAGACAGATTCACACACAGTACTGCAACCAGAGAGACAGATTCACAACCAGTACACTCACCAGAGAGACACAGTCACACCCAGTACACTTACCAGAGAGAGAGAGTCACACCCAGTACACTCACCAGAGAGACACAGTCACACCCAGTACACTCACCAGAGAGACACAGTCACACCCAGTACACTCACCAGAGAGACACAGTCACACCCAGTACACTCACCAGAGAGACACAGTCACACCCAGTACACTCACCAGAGAGACACAGTCACACCCAGTACACTCACCAGAGAGACACAGTCACACCCAGTACACTCACCAGAGAGACAGTGTCACACCCAGTACACTCACCAGAGAGACAGTGTCACACCCAGTACACTCACCAGAGAGACAGTGTCACACCCAGTATACTAACCAGAGAGACAGAGTCACACCCAGTACACTATCCAGAGAGAGAGAGAGAGGGAGAGAGAGGGAGTGTCACACCCAGTACACTAACCAGAGAGAGGGAGTGTCACACCCAGTACCCTAACCAAAGAGAGGGAGAGTCACATCCAGTTCACTGAGCAGAGAGACAGAGTCACACCCAGTACACTCGCCAGAGAGAGAGTCACACCCAGTACGCTAACCAGTGAGACAGATTCACACCCAGTACACTAACCAGGGAGAGAGAGTCACACCCAGTACACTCACCAGAGAGACAGTGTCACACCCAGTAAACAAACCAGAGAGGCAGAGTCACACCCAGTACACTAACCAGAGAAACAGATTCACACCCAGTACACTAACCAAAGAGGGAGAGAGAGTGTCACACCCAGAACACTACCAGAGGGAGGCAGATTCACACCCAGTACACTAAGCAGAGAGGGAGAGAGAGTGTCACACCCAATACACTAAGCAGAGAGACAGAGTCCTAACAAGTACACTAACCAGAGAGAAGGAGGCAGTGTCACACCCATTACACTAACCAGAGAGAGAGAGAGAGAGGGAGATTCACACCCAGTACACTAACCAGAGAGACAGAGTCACACCCAGTACACTAACCCGAGAGACAGAGTCACACCCAGTACACTAACCAGAGAGACAGTCACACCCAGTACACTAACCAGAGAGACAGAGTCACACCCAGTACACTAACCAGAGAGACAGAGTCACACCCAGTTTATTCACCAGAGAGACAAGGTCACACCCAGTACATTCACCAGAGAGACAGAGTCACACCAAGTACCCTCACCAGAGAGACAGATTCACACCCAGTACACTAACCAGAGAGACAGAGTCACACCCAGTACACTAACCACAGAGACAGAGTCACACCCAGTTTATTCACCAGAGAGACAGAGTCACACCCATTACATTCACCAGAGAGACACAGTCATACCCAGTACACTGACCAGATAGACAAAGTCACACCCAGTACACTGACCAGAGAGACACAGTCACACCCAGTACACTCACCAGAGAGAGGGAGAGAGAGGGAGATTCAAACACAGTAAAATAACGAGAGAGAGAGTGAGGGAGTGTCACACCCAGTACCCTAACCAAAGAGAGGGAGAGTCACATCCAGTTCACTAAGCAGAGAGACATAGTCACACCCAGTACACTCGCCAGAGAGAGAGAGTCACACCCAGTACACTCGCCAGAGAGACAGAGTCACACCCAGTACACTAACCAGAGAGAGAGTCACACCCAGTACACTAACCAGAGAGAGAGTCACTCCCAGTACACTAACCAGAGAGAGAGTCACTCCCAGTACACTAACCAGAGAGACAGAGTCAGGCCCATTACACTAACAAGAGAGACAGACTCACACCCCGTACACTAAGCAGAGAGACAGAGTCAAACCCAGTGCACTCGCCAGAGAGAGAGTCACACCCAGTGCACTAACCAGAGAGACAGTGTCACACCCAGTAAACAAACCAGAGAGGCAGAGTCACACCCAGTACACTAACCAGAGAAACAGAGTCACACCCAGTACACTAACCAGAGAAACAGAGTCACACCCAGTACACTAACCAGAGAAACAGATTCACACCAAGTACACTAACCAGAGAAACAGATTCACACCCAGTACACTAACCAGAGAGGTAGAGAGAGAGGGAGTGTCACACCCAGTACCCTAACCAAAGAGAATGAGAGTCACACCCAGTTCACTAAGCAGAGAGACAGAGTCACACCCAGTACACTCGCCAGAGAGACAGAGTCACAACCAGTAAACTACCCAGAGAGGCAGAGTCACACCCAGTACACTAACCAGAGAGGCAGAGTCACACCCAGTACACTAACCAGAGAGACAGAGTAACACCTAGTGCACTAACCAGAGAGGGAGATGGAGTGTCACACCCAGTACACTAAACAGAGAGAGGGAGGCAGATTCACACCCAGTACACTAACCAGAGAGGGAGAGAGAGTGTCATACCCAGTACACTAACCAGAGAGGGGGAGGGAGAGACTCACCCAATACACTAACCAGAGAGACAGAGTCACAACCAGTACACTCACCAGAGAGACAGAGTCACAACCAGTACACTCACCAGAGAGACCCAGTCACACCCAGTACACTCACCAGAGAGACCCAGTCACACCCAGTACACTCACCAGAGAGACCCAGTCACACCCAGTACACTCACCAGAGAGACACAGTCACACCCAGTACACTCACCAGTGAGACCCAGTCACACCCAGTACACTCACCAGTGAGACCCAGTCACACCCAGTACACTCACCAGAGAGACAGTCACACCCAGTACACTCACCAGAGAGACACAGTCACACCAAGTACACTCACCAGAGAGACACAGTCACACCCAGTACACTCACCAGTGAGACACAGTCACACCCAGTACACTAACCAGAGAGGGAGAGAGATTGTCACACCCAGTACACTAAACAGAGAGGAAGAGAGAGAGACTCACCCAATACACTAACCAGAGAGACAGAGTGAGAACAAGTACACTAACCAGACAGAGGGAGGCAGAGTCACACCCAGAAAACTAACCAGAGGGAGAGTCACACCCAGTACACTAACCAGAGAGACAGAGTCACACCCAGTACACTAACCAGAGAGACAGAGTCACACCCAGTACACTAGCCAGAGAGACAGAGTCACACCCAGCACACTAACCAGAGAGACAGCCTCACACCCATACACTAACCAGAGGGTGCTGATTCACACCCACTTCACTAACCAGAGGGAGGCAGAGACACAACCAGTACACTAACCAGAGAGAGAAGCAGAGTCACACCAGGCACACTAACCAGAGAGAGTGAGAGGGAGAGTCACACCCAGCACACTAACCAGAGAGACAGAGTCACACACAGTAAACTAACCAGAGAGACAGAGTCACACCCAGTACACTCACCAGAGAGACAGAGTCACACCCAGTACACTAACCAGAGAGACAGAGTCACACACAGTAAACTAACCAGAGAGACAGAGTCACACCCAGTACACTCACCAGAGAGACAGAGTCACACACAGTACACTCACCAGAGAGACAGAGTCACACACAGTACACTCACCAGAGAGACAGAGTCACACACAGTACACTCACCAGAGAGACAGAGTCACAACCAGTACACTAACCAGAGAGACAGAGTCACACACAGTACCCTAACCAGAGAGACAGAGTCACACCAAGTACCCTCACCAGAGAGACAGAGTCACACACAGTACACTAACCAGAGAGACAGAGTCACACACAGTACACTAACCAGAGAGACAGAGTCACACACAGTACAATAAACAGAGAGACAGTGTCACACCCAGTTTATTCACCAGAGAGACAGAGTCACAACCAGTAAACTCTCCAGAGAGACAGAGTCACAACCAGTACACTCACCAGAGAGACAGAGTCACAACCAGTACACTCACCAGAAAGACAGAGTCACAACGAGTACACTCACCAGAGAGACACAGTCACACCCAGTACATTCACCAGAGAGACACAGTCACACCCAGTACATTCACCAGAGAGACACAGTCACACCCAGTACACTCGCCAGAGAGACACAGTCACACCCAGTACACTCGCCAGAGAGACACAGTCACACCCAGTACACTCGCCAGAGAGACACAGTCGCACCCAGTACACTCGCCAGAGAGACACAGTCGCACCCAGTACACTCGCCAGAGAGAGAGAGTCACACCCAGTGCACTCACCAGAGAAACAGTGTCACACCCATTGCACTAACCAGAGAGAGAGGCAGAGTCACACCCAGTACACTAACCAGAGACAGAGTCACACCCAGTACACTAACCAGAGAGACAGAGTCACACAAAGTACACTAACCAGAGAGACAGAGTCACACCCAGTACACTGACCAGATCGACAGTGTCACACCCAGTACACTAACCAGAGAGACAGAGTCACACAAAGTACACTAACCAGAGAGACAGAGTCACACCCAGTACACTAACCAGAGAGACAGAGTCACACCCAGTACACTCAGAGACAGAGTCACACCCAGTACCCTCACCAGAGAGACAGAGTCACACCCAGTACCCTCACCAGAGAGACAGAGTCACACCCAGTACCCTCACCAGAGACAGACTCACACCCAGTACCCTCACCAGAGAGACAGACTCACACCCAGTACACTAACCAGAGAGAGAGTCACACCCAGTACACTAACCAGAGAGACACAGTCACACCCAGTACACTCACCAGAGAGACACAGTCACACCCAGTACACTCACCAGAGAGACACAGTCACACCCAGTACACTCACCAGAGAGAAAGCGTCACACCCAGTACACTAACCAGAGAGAAAGAGTTTCTCCCAGTACACTAACCAGAGAGAAATAGTCACACCCAGGACACTAACCAGAGAGAAGAGTCACACCCAGTACACTAACCAGAGAGACAGAGACAAACCCAGTACACTAACCAGAGACAGAGTCACACCCGGTACACTAACCAGAAAGACCTAGTCACACGCAGTACAGTAACCAGAAAGGCAGAGTCAAACCCAGTACACTAACCAGAGAGACAGATTCACACCCAGTACATTATCCAGAGAGGGAGAGAGAGTGTCACGCCCAGTACAATAACCAGAGAGATAGAGGGAGAGAGGGAGATTTACACCCATTACGCTAACCAGAGAGAAACAGTCAAACTCAATACAATCATCAGAGAGAGAGAGAGAGGGAGTGTCACACACAGTACCCGAACCAAAGAGAGGCAGAGTCACACCCAGTTCACTAACCAGAGAGAGGGAGGGATATTCACACCCCGTACACTAACCAGAGAGGGAGAGAGAGTGTCACACCCAGTACACTAACCAGAGAGGGGGAGGGAGAGACTCACCCAATACACGAACCAGAGAGACAGAGTCATAACGAGTACACTAACCAGAGAGAGGGACGCAGAGTCACACCCAGTACACCAACCAGAAAGGGAGAGAGGGAGAGTCACACCCAGTACACTAACCAGAGAGACAGAGTCACACCCAGTACACTAACCAGAGAGACAGATTCACACCCAGTACACTAACCAGAGAGACAGAGCCACACCCAGTACACTAACCGGAGAGACAGAGTCACACCCAGAACACTAACCAGAGAGAAAGCGTCACACCCAGTACACTCACACGAGAGACACAGTCACACCCAGTACACTCACACGAGAGAAAGCATCACACCCAGTACACTCACCAGAGAGACACATTCACACCCAGTACAGTTACCAGAGAGACACAGTAACACCCAGTATACTCACCAGAGTGAAAGCGTCACACCCAGTACACTCACCAGAGAGAAAGAGTCACTCCCAGTACACTAAACAGAGAGCAGAGTCACACCCAGTACACTAACCAGAGAGACAGAGTCAAACCCAGTACACTAACCAGAGACAGAGTCACCCCGGTACACTAACCAGAGAGACAGAGTCACACGCAGTACACTAACCAGAGAGACAGAGTCACACCCAGTACACTAACCAGAGACAGAGTCACCCCGGTACACTAACCAGAGAGACAGATTCACACCCAGTACACTCACCAGAGAGACAGATTCACACCCAGTACACTCACCAGAAAGACAGAGTCACACCCAGTACAATAACCAGAGACAGAGGGAGAGTCGCACCCAGTACACTATCCAGAGAGGGAGAGAGAGTGTCACACCCAGTATACTAACCAGAGAGATAGAAGGAGAGAGGGAGATTTACACCCATTACACTCACCAGAGAGACACAGACACACCCAATACAATCATCAGAGACACAGTCACACCCAGTACACTCACCAGATAGAGAGAGAGGGAGTGTCACACCCAGTACCCTAACCAAAGAGAGGGAGAGTCACACCCAGTTCACTAAGCAGAGAGACTGAGTCACACCCAGTACACTAACTAGAGAGGCAGAGTCACACCCAGTACACTAACCAGAGAGACAGAGTCACACCCAGAACACTAACCAGAGAGAGGGAGGCAGAGTCACACCCAGTACACTAACCAGAGGGAGGCAGAATCTCACCCAATACACTAACCATAAAGAGTGAGAGAGGGTGAGTCACACCCAGTACACTAACCAGAGAGACAGAGTCACACCCAGTACACTAACCAGAGAGACAGAGTCACACGCAGTACACTAACCAGAGAGACAGATTCACACCCAGTACACTAACCAGAGAGACAGATTCACACCCAGTACACTAACCAGAGAGACAGAGTCACACCCAGTACACTAACCAGAGACAGAGGGGGTGTCACACCCAGTACACTATCCAGAGAGGGAGAGAGAGTGTCACACCCAGCATACTAACCAGAGAGATAGGAGAGAGGGAGATTTACACTCATTACACTAACCAGAGAGAGACAGTCACACCCAATACAATCATCAGAGAGACACAGTCACACCCATTACACTCACCAGAGAGAGAGAGAGGGAGTGTCACACCCAGTACCCTAACCAAAGAGAGGGAGAGTCACACCCAGTTCACTAAGCAGAGAGACAGAGTCACACCCAGTACACTAACCAGAGACGCAGAGTCACACCCAGTACACTAACCAGAGAGAGGGAGGCAGAGTCACACCCAGTACACTAACCAGAGGGAGGCAGAATCTCACCCATTAAACTAACCAGAAAGAGTGAGAGAGGGTGAGTCACACCCAGTACACTCACCAGAAAGACAGAGTCATACCCTGAACAATCACCAGAGAGACAGAGTCACACCCTTTACACTCACCAGAGAGAGAGAGTCAAACCCTGTACACTCACCAGAGAGACAGAGTCACATCCTGTACACTCACCAGAGAGACAGAGTCACATCCTGTACACTCACCAGAGAGACAGAGTCACATCCTGTACACTCACCAGAGAGACAGAGTCACATCCAGTACACTCACCAGAGAGACAGAGTCTCATCCTGTACACTCACCAGAGAGACAGAGTCACATCCTGTACACTCACCAGTGAGACAGAGTCACACCCAGTACACTCACCAGAGAGACAGAGGCACACACAGTACACTCACCAGAGAGACAGAGTCACACCCAGTACACTCTCCAGAGAGACAAAGTCACACCCAGTACACTCTCCAGAGAGACAAAGTCACACCCAGTACACTCTCCAGAGAGACAAAGTCACACCCAGTACACTCTCCAGAGAGACAGAGTCACACCCAGAACACTAACCAGAGAGAGGGAGGCAGAGTCACACCCAGTACACTAACCAGAGGGAGGCAGAATCTCACCCATTAAACCAACCAGAAAGAGTGAGAGAGGGTGAGTCACACCCAGTACACTAACCAGAGAGAGAGTCACACCCAGTACACTCACCAGAAAGACAGAGTCACCCCCTGTACACTCACCAGAGAGACAGAGTCACACCATGTACACACACCAGAGAGACAGAGTCACACCCTGTACACTCACCAGTGAGACAGAGTCACACCCAGTACACTCACCAGAGAGACAGAGTCACACCCAGTACACTAACCAGAGAGACAGAGTCACACCCAGTACACTAACCAGTGAGAGAGATTGGGAGAGTGGCACCCAATGCACGAACCAAAGAGAGAGAGAAAGCGAAAGTCACATCCTGCACATTTACCAGCGAGAAAGGGATCATGAGTCACACCCAGCATATAAACCAGAGTGAGAGAGGGTGTCACAGCCAGTACACTATCCAGAGAGATGGAGGCAGAGTCACACCAGTACACTAACCAGAGAGGGAGGGCCACACCCAGTGCACTAACCAGAGAGACGGAGGCAGTGTCACACCCTGTGTTCTAACCAGAGAGATGGAGAGAACACACAGAACACAAACCAGAGAGAGAGAGAGATAGAGCGAGAGTCACACACTGTTCAGAAACCAATGGGAGATAGAGGGAGATTCACACCCAGTACACTAACCAGAGAAAGAGGGAGAGTCACACCCAGTACACTAAACAGTGAGAGACGGAGAATCGCACCCAGTTCACTAACCAGTGAGAGAGGGAGAGTCACACCCAGTACACTAACCAAAGATAGATTCACACCCAGTACACTCACCAGATAGACAGAGTGACACCCAGTACACTCACCAGAGAGACAGAGTCACACCCAGTACACTCACCAGAGAGACAGAGTCACACCCAGTAGACTAAACAGAGAGACAGAGTCACACCCAGTACACTAACAGGAGAGACAGAGTCACACCCAGTACACTAACAGGAGAGACAGAGTCACACCCAGTACACTAACCAGAGAGACAGAGTCACAGCCAGTACACTAACCAGAGAGACAGAGTCAAACCCAGTACACTAACCAGAGAGACAGAGTCACACCCAGTACACTAACCAGAGAGACAGAGTCACACCCAGTACACTAACCAGAGAGACAGAGTCACACCCAGTACACTCACCAGAGAGACAGAGTCACATCCAGTTCACTCACCAGAGGGACAGATTCACACCCAGTTCACTCACCAGAGGGACAGTGTCACAACCAGTTCACTCACCAGAGGGACAGTGTCACACCCAGTACACTCACCAGAGAGACACAGTCACACCCAGTACACTGACACGAGAGACACAGTCACACCCAGTACACTCACCAGAGAGAAAGCGTCACACCCAGTACACTAACCAGAGAGACAGTCACACCCAGTACACTCACACGAGAGACACAGTCACACCCAGTACACTCACACGAGAGAAAGCGTCCCACCCAGTACACTCACACGAGAGACAGAGTCACACACAGTACACTAACCAGAGAGGGATTCACACCCAGTACACTAACCAGAGAGAAAGAGTCACACCCAGTACCCTCACCAGAGAGACACATTCACACCCAGTACAGTCACCAGAGAGACACAGTAACACCCAGTACACTCACCAGAGTGAAAGCGTCACACCCAGTACACTCACCAGAGAGAAAGAGTCACACCCAGTACACTAACCAGAGAGAAGAGTCACACCCAGTACACTAACCAGAGAGCAGAGTCACACCCAGTACACTAACCAGAGAGACAGAGTCACACCCAGTACACTAACCAGAGAGACAGAGTCACACCCAGTACACTAACCAGAGAGAAGAGTCACACCCAGTACACTAACCAGAGAGCAGAGTCACACCCAGTACACTAACCAGAAAGACAGAGTCAAACCCAGTGCACTAACCAGAGATAGATTCACCCCAGTACACTAACCAGAGGCAGAGGGAGAGTCGCACCCAGTACACTATCCAGAGAGGGAGAGAGAGTGTCACACCCAGTATAGTAACCAGAGAGATACAAGGAGAGAGGGAGATTTACACCCATTACACTAACCAGAGAGACACAGACACACCCAATACAATCATCAGAGAGACACAGTCACACCCAGTACACTCACCACAGAGAGAGAGAGAGGGAGTGTCACACCCAGTTCACTAAGCAGAGAGACAGAGTCACACCCAGTACACTAAGCAGAGAGGCAGAGTCACACCCAGTACACTAACCAGAGAGACAGAGTCACACCCAATACACTAACCAGAGAGACAGAGTCACACCCAGAACACTAACCAGAGAGAGGGAGGCAGAGTCACACCCAGTACACTAAACAGAGGGGGGCAGAATCTCACCCAATACACTAACCATAAAGAGTGAGAGAGGGTGAGTCACACCCAGTACACTAACCAGAGAGACAGAGACACACCCAGTACACTAACCAGAGAGACAGAGTCACACGCAGTACACTAACCAGAGAGACAGAGTCACACTCAGTACACTATCCAGAGAGGGAGAGAGAGTGTCACACCCAGTATACTAACCAGAGAGATAGAAGGAGAGAGGGAGAGTTACACCCATTACACTAACCAGAGAGAGACAGTCACACCCAGAACACTAACCAGAGAGAGGGAGGCAGAGTCACACACAGTACACTAACCAGAGTGAGGCAGAATCTCAGCCATTAAACTAACCAGAAAGAGTGAGAGAGGGTGAGTCACACCCAGTACACTCACCAGAAAGACAGAGTCACACACTGAACAATCACCAGAGAGACAGAGTCACACCCTGTACACTCACCATAGAGAGAGAGTCAAACCCTGTACACTCACCAGAGAAACAGAGTCACATCCTGTACACTCACCAGAGAAACAGAGTCACATCCTGTACACTCACCAGAGAGACAGAGTCACATCCTGTACACTCACCAGAGAGACAGAGTCACATCCTGTACTCTCAGCAGAGAAACAGAGTCACATCCTGTACACTCAGCAGAGAAACAGAGTCACATCCTGTACACTCACCAGAGAGACAGAGTCACATCCTGTACACTCACCAGTGAGACAGAGTCACACCCAGTACACTCACCAGAGAGACAAAGTCACACACAGTACACTCACCAGAGAGACAGAGTCACACCCAGTACACTAACCAGAGTGACAGAGTCACAACCAGTACACTAACCAGAGAGACAGAGTCACACCTAGTACACTCACCAGAGGGACAGAGTCACACCCAGTTCTCTCACCAGAGGGACAGTGTCACACCCAGTTCACTCACAAGAGAGGGGAGAGAGTCACACCCGGTACACTAACTAGAGAGAGAGGCAGAGTCACACCCAGTACAATAACCAGAGGGAGAGTCACACCCAGTCCACTAACCAGAGAGACAGTGTCACACCCAGTACACTAACCAGAGAGACAGAGTCACACCCAAAACACTAACCGGAGAGACAGAGTCACACCCAGTACACTCACCAGAGAGAGATAGAGTCACACCCGGTACACTCACCAGAGAAAGAGGCAGAGTCACACCCAGTACACTAACCAGAAGACAGAGTCAAACCCAGTACACTCACCAGAGAGACAGAGTCACACCCAGTACACTCACCAGAGAGACAGAGTCACACCCAGTACACTCACCAGAGAGACAGAGTCACACCCAGTACACTCACCAGAGAGACAGAGTCACACCCAGTACACTAACCAGAGTGACAGAGTCACAACCAGTACACTAACCAGAGAGACAGAGTCACACATAGTACACTCACCAGAGGGACAGAGTCACACCCAGTTCTCTCACCAGAGAGAGAGTCACACCCAGTACCCTCACCAGAGAGACAGAGTCACACCCAGTACCCTCACCAGAGAGACAGAATCACACCCAGTACCCTCACCAGAGAGACAGATTCACACCCAGTACACTAACCAGAGAGACACAGTCAAACCCAGTACACTCACCAGTGAGAAAGCGTCACACCCAGTACACTAACCAGAGAGACAGTCACACCCAGTACACTCACACGAGAGACACAGTCACACCCAGTACACTAACCAGAGAGACAGAGTCACACCCAGTACACTAACCAGAGAGACAGAGTCACACCCAGTACACTAACCAGAGAGAGAGTCACACCCAGTACACTAACCAGAGAGACAGAGTCAAACCCAGTACACTAACCAGAGAGACAGAGTCACACCCAGTACACTAACCAGAGAGACAGAGTCACACCCAGTACACTCACCAGAGAGACAGAGTCACACCCAGTACACTCACCAGAGAGACACATTCACACCCCGTACACTCACCAGGGAGACACAGTAACACCCAGCACACTCACCAGAGAGAAAGCGTCACACCCAGTACACTCACCAGAGAGAAAGAGTCACTCCCAGTACCCTAACCAGAGAGAAGAGTCACACCCAGTACACTAACCAGAGAGACAGAGTCAAACCCAGTACACTAACCAGAGACAGAGTCACACCCAGTACACTAACCAGAGAGACAGAGTCACACCCAGTACACTCACCAGAGAGACAGAGTCACACCCAGTACACTCACCAGAGAGACAGAGTCACACTCAGTACACTAACCAGAGAGACAGAGTCACACCTAGTACAATAACCAGTGAGAGAGAGAGGGAGAGTCGCACCCACTGCACGAACCAAAGAGAGAGAGAAAGCGAAAGTCACACCCTGTACATTAATCAGCGAGAAAGGGATCATGAGTCACACTCAGTATACTAGCCAGATTGAGAGAGGGTGTCACAGCCAGTACACTATCCAGAGAGATGGAGGCAGAGTCACACCAGTACACTAACCAGAGAGGGAGGGCCACACCCAGTGCACTAACCAGAGAGACGGAGGCAGTGTCACACCCTGTGCTCTAACTAGAGAGATGGAGAGAACACACAGAACACAAACCAGAGAGAGAGATAGAGCGAGAGTCACACACTGTTCAGTAACCAGTGAGAGATAGAGGGAGATTCACACCCAGTACACTAACCAGCGAAAGTGGGAGAGTCACACCCAGTACACTAACCAGTGAGAGAGGGAGAATCGCACCCAGTTCACTAACCAGTGAGAGAGGGAGAGTCACACACAGTACACTAACCAAAGATAGATTCACACCCAGTACACTCACCAGATAGACAGAGTCACACCCAGTGCACTAACCAGAGAGACAGAGTCACACACAGTACCCTCACCAGAGAGACAGAGTCACACCCAGTACACTAACCAGAGAGACAGAGTCACACCCAGTACACTAACCAGAGAGACAGAGTCACACCCAGTACACTAACCAGAGAGACAGATTAACACCAAGTACACTAAAAAGAGAGACAGAGTCACACCCAGTACACTAACCAGAGAGAGAGTCACACCTAGTACACTCACCAGAGGGACAGAGGCACACCCAGTTCTCTCACCAGAGGGACAGTGTCACACCCAGTTTTCTCACCAGAGGGACAGTGTCACACCCAGTTCACTCACAAGAGAGGGGGAGGGAGAGACTCACCCAATACACTCACCAGAGAGACAGAGTCATAACAAGTACACTAACCAGAGAGACAGAGTCACACCCAGTAAACTCACCAGATAGACAGAGTCACACCCAGTACACTCACCAGAGAGAGAGAGAGAGAGTCACACCCGGTACACTAACTAGAGAGGCAGAGTCACACCCAGTACACTAACCAGAGGGAGAGTCACACCCAGTACACTAACCAGAGAGACAGAGTCACACCCAGTACACTAACCAGAGAGACAGAGAAACATCCAGTACACTAACCAGAGAGACAGAGTCACACCCAGTACACTAACCAGAGAGACAGAGTCACACCCAGTACACTAACCAGAGAGACAGAGTCACACCCAGTACACTCACCAGAGAGAGAGAGTCACTCCCGGTACACTAACTAGAGAGAGAGGCAGAGTCACACCCAGTACACTAACCAGAGAGACAGAGTCAAACCCAGTACACTCACCAGAGAGACAGAGTCACACCCAGTACACTCACCATAGAGACAGAGTCACACCCAGTACACTCACCAGAGAGACAGAGTCACACCCAGTACACTCACCAGAGAGAAAGAGTCACTCCCAGTACACTAACCAGAGAGAAGAGTCACACCCAGTACACTAACCAGAGAGACAGAGTCAAACCCAGTACACTAACCAGAGACAGAGTCACACCCAGTACACTAACCAGAGAGACAGAGTCACACCCAGTACACTCACCAGAGAGACAGAGTCACACCCAGTACACTCACCAGAGAGACAGAGTCACACTCAGTACACTAACCAGAGAGACAGAGTCACACCCAGTACAATAACCAGTGAGAGAGAGAGGGAGAGTCGCACCCACTGCACGAACCAAAGAGAGAGAGAAAGCGAAAGTCACACCCTGTACATTAATCAGCGAGAAAGGGATCATGAGTCACACTCAGTATACTAGCCAGAGTGAGAGAGGGTGTCACAGCCAGTACACTATCCAGAGAGATGGAGGCAGAGTCACACCAGTACACTAACCAGAGAGGGAGGGCCACACCCAGTACACTCACCAGAGAGACAGAGTCACACCCAGTACCCTCACCAGAGAGACAGAGTCACACCCAGTACCCTCACCAGAGAGACAGATTCACACCCAGTACACTAACCAGAGAAACACAGTCACACCCAGTACACTCACCGGAGAGAAAGCGTCACAGCCATTACACTAACCAGAGAGGGAGTCACACCCAGTACACTAACCAGAGAGAAAGAGTCACATCCAGTACACTCACCAGAGAGACACATTCACACCCAGTACACTAACTAGGGAGACACAGTAACACCCAGTACACTCACCAGATAGAAAGCGTCACACCCAGTACACTCACCAGAGAGAAAGAGTCACTCCCTGTACACTTACCAGAGAGAAGAGTCACACCCAGTACACTAACCAGAGAGACAGAGTCAAACCCAGTACACTAACCAGAGACAGAGGGAGAGTCACACCCAGTACACTATCCAGAGAGGGAGAGATAGTGTCACACCCAGTATACTAACCAGAGAGATAGAAGGAGAGAGGGAGATTTACACCCATTACACTAACCAGAGAGACACAGTCACACCCAATACAATCATCAGAGAGACACAGTCACACCCAGTACACTCACCAGAGAGAGAGAGAGGGAGTGTCACACCCAGTACCCTAACCAAAGGGAGGGAGAGTCACACCCAGTTCACTAAGCAGAGAGACAGAGTCACACCCAGTACACTTACCAGAGAGGCAGAGTCACACCCAGTACGCTAACCAGAGAGACAGAGTCACACCCAGAACACTAACCAGAGAGAGGGAGGCAGAGTCACACCCAGTACACTAACCAGAGGGAGGCAGAATCTCACCCAATACACTAACCAGAAACAGTGAGAGAGGGTGAGTCACACCCAGTACACTAACCAGAGAGACAGTGTCACACCCAGTACACTAACCAGAGAGACAGAGTCACACAAAGTACACTAACCAGAGAGGCACAGTCACACCCAGTACACGCACCAGAGAGACAGAGACACACCCAGTACACTCACCAGAGAGACAGAGTCACACACAGTACACTCACCAGAGAGACACAGTCACACCAAGTACCCTCACCAGAGAGAAAGCGTCACCCCCAGTACACTCACTAGAGAGAAAGCGTCACCCCCAGTACATTCACCAGAGAGAAAGAGTCACTCCCAGTACACTCACCAGAGAGAAACAGTCACACCCAGTACACTCACCAGAGACAGAGTCACACCCGGTACACTAACCAGAGAGACAGAGTCACACCCAGTACACTAACCAGAGAGACAGAGTCAAACCCAGTACACTAACCAGAGACAGAGTCACACCCGGTACACTAACCAGAGAGACAGAGTCACACGCAGTGCACTAACCAGAGGGACATAACACACCCAGTACACTATCCAGAGAGGGAGAGAGAGTGTCACACCCAGTAAACTAACCAGAGAGATAGAGGGAGAGAGGGAGATTTACACCCATTACAATAACCAGAGAGACACAGTCACACCCTGTACACTCACCAGAGAGACAGAGTCACACCCTGTACACTCACCAGAGAGAAAGAGTCACACCCAGTGATCTCACCAGAGAGACAGTGTCACACCCAGTACACTCACCAGAGAGACAGAGTCATACCCAGTACAATAACCAGTGAGAGAGAGAGGGAGAGTCGCACCCACTGCACGAACTAAAGAGAGAGAGAAAGTGAAAGTCACGCCTTGTACATTAACCAGCGAGAAAGGGATCATGAGTCATACCCAGTATACCAACCAGAGTGAGAGAGGGTGTCACAGCCAGTACACTAACCAGAGAGACAGAGTCACACCCAGTACCCTCACCAGAGAGACAGTCACACAAAGTACCCTCACCAGAGAGACAGAGTAACACACAGTACACTAACCAGAGAGACAATGTCACACCCAGTACAATAACCAGTGAGACAGAGTCACACCCAGTTTATTCACCAGAGAGACAGAGTCACAAACAGTACACTCACCAGAGAGAGAGTCACAACCAGTACACTCACCAGAGAGACAGAGTCACAACCAGTACATTCACCAGAGAGACAGAGTCACAACCAGTACACTCACCAGAGAGACAGAGTCACAACCAGTACACTCACCAGAAAGACAGAGTCACAACCAGTACACTCACCAGAGAGACAGAGTCACACCCAGTACATTCACCAGAGAGACACAGTCACACCCAGTACACTCACCACAGGGACACAGTCACACCCAGTACACTCACCAGAGAGAAAGCGTCACACCCAGTACACTCACCAGAGAGACACAGTCACACCCAGTACACTCGCCAGAGAGACACAGTCGCACCCAGTACACTCACCAGAGAGACAGAGTCACACCCAGTACACTAACCAGAGAGACAGAGTCACACCCAGTACACTAACCAGAGAGACAGAGTCACACCCAGTACACTAACCAGAGAGACAGAGTCACACTCCGTACACTAACCAGAGAGAGAGTCACACCCAGTACACGAACCAGAGAGGGAGAGTCAAACCCAGTACACTAACCAGAGAGAGAGAGAGAGAGAGAGAGGGAGATTCACGCACAGTAAACTAACGAGAGAAAGAGAGAGGGAGTGTCACACCCAGTACCCTAACCAAAGAGTGGGAGAGTCACTCCCAGGTCACTAAGCAGAGAGACAGAGTCACACCCAGTACACTCGCCAGAGAGACAGTGTCTCACCCAGTAAACAAACCAGAGAGGCAGACTCACACCCAGTAAACTAACCAGAGAGACAAAGTCACAACCAGTACACTAACCAGAGAAACAGAGTCACACCCAGTACACTAACCAGAGAGGGAGATGGAGTGTCACACCCAGAACACTAACCAGAGAGAGGGAGGCAGATTCACACCCAGTACACTAACCAGAGAGGGAGAGAGATTGTCACACCCAGTACACTAACCATAGAGGGGGAGGGGTTGACTCACCCAATACACTAACCAGAGAGACAGAGTCATAACAAGTACACTAACCAGAGAGAGGGAGGCAGTGTCTCACCCAGTACACTAATTAGAGAGAGAGACAGAGAGGGAGAGTCAGACCCGTTGCACTAACCAGAGAGAGGGAGGCAGAGTCACACCCAGTACAGTAACCAGAGGGAGTCAGAGTCACAACCAGTACACTAACCAGAGAGACACAGTAACACACAATACAATCATCGGAGAGACAGAGTCACACCCAGTACGCTCACCAGAGAGACACAGTCACACCCAGTACACTCACCAGAGAGAGACAGTCACACCCAGTACACTCACCAGAGAGACACAGTCACACCCAGTACATTCACCAGAGAGACACAGTAACACCCAGTGCACTCACCAGAGAGAAAGCGTCACACCCAGTACACTAACCAGAGAGACACAGTCCCACCCAGTACACTCACCAGAGAGACACAGTCACACACAGTACACTCACCAGAGAGACACAGTCACACCCAAAACACTCACCAGAGAGACACAGTCACACCCAGTACACTCACCAGAGAGACACAGTCACACCCAGTACAATCATCAGAGAGACACAGTCACACCCAGTACACTCACCAGAGAGACACAGTCACACCCAGTACACTCACCAGAGAGACACAGTCACACCCAGTACACTCAGCTGAGAGACAGAGTCACACACAGTACACTCACCTGAGAGACAGAGTCACACACAGTACACTAACCAGAGAGAGAGTCACACCCAGTACACGAACCAGAGAGACAGAGTCGTACCCAGTACACTAACCAGAGAGACAGAGTCACACCCAGTACACTCACCAGAGAGACACAGTCACACCCAGTACACTCACCAGAGAGACACAGTAACACCCAGTACACTCACCAAAGAGAAAGCGTCACACCTAGTACACTCACCAGAGAGAAACAGTCACTCCCAGTACCCTAACCAGAGAGAAAGAGTCACACCCAGTACACTAACCAGAGAGAAGATTCACACCCAGTACACTATCCAGAGAGGGAGAGATAGTGTCACACCCAGTATACTAACCAGAGAGATAGAAGGAGAGAGGGAGATTTACACCCATTACACTAACCAGAGAGACACAGTCACACCCAATACAATCATCAGAGAGACACAGTCACACCCAGTACACTCACCAGAGAGAGAGAGAGGGAGTGTCACACCCAGTACCCTAACCAAAGGGAGGGAGAGTCACACCCAGTTCACTAAGCAGAGAGACAGAGTCACACCCAGTACACTTACCAGAGAGGCAGAGTCACACCCAGTACGCTAACCAGAGAGACAGAGTCACACCCAGAACACTAACCAGAGAGAGGGAGGCAGAGTCACACCCAGTACACTAACCAGAGGGAGGCAGAATCTCACCCAATACACTAACCAGAAACAGTGAGAGAGGGTGAGTCACACCCAGTACACTAACCAGAGAGACAGTGTCACACCCAGTACACTAACCAGAGAGACAGAGTCACACAAAGTACACTAACCAGAGAGGCACAGTCACACCCAGTACACGCACCAGAGAGACAGAGACACACCCAGTACACTCACCAGAGAGACAGAGTCACACACAGTACACTCACCAGAGAGACACAGTCACACCAAGTACCCTCACCAGAGAGAAAGCGTCACCCCCAGTACACTCACTAGAGAGAAAGAGTCACTCCCAGTACACTCACCAGAGAGAAACAGTCACACCCAGTACACTCACCAGAGACAGAGTCACACCCGGTACACTAACCAGAGAGACAGAGTCACACCCAGTACACTAACCAGAGAGACAGAGTCAAACCCAGTACACTAACCAGAGACAGAGTCACACCCGGTACACTAACCAGAGAGACAGAGTCACACGCAGTGCACTAACCAGAGGGACATAACACACCCAGTACACTATCCAGAGAGGGAGAGAGAGTGTCACACCCAGTAAACTAACCAGAGAGATAGAGGGAGAGAGGGAGATTTACACCCATTACAATAACCAGAGAGACACAGTCACACCCTGTACACTCACCAGAGAGACAGAGTCACACCCTGTACACTCACCAGAGAGAAAGAGTCACACCCAGTGATCTCACCAGAGAGACAGTGTCACACCCAGTACACTCACCAGAGAGACAGAGTCACACCCAGTACACTCACCAGAGAGACAGAGTCACACCCAGTACACTCACCAGAGAGACAGAGTCACACCCAGTACACTCACTAGAGAGACAGAGTCACACTCAGTACACTAACCAGAGAGACAGAGTCACACCCAGTACACTAACCAGTGAGAGAGAGAGGGAGAGTAGCACCCACTGCACGAACCAAAGAGAGAGAGAAAGCGAAAGTCACACCCTGTACATTAACCAGCGAGAAAGGGATCATGAGTCACACTCACTATACTAACCAGAGTGAGAGAGGGTGTCACAGCCAGTACACTATCCAGAGAGATGGAGGCAGAGTCACACCAGTACACTAACCAGAGAAGGAGGGCCACACCCAGTGCACTAACCAGAGAGAAGGAGGCATTGTCACACCCTGTGCTCTAACTAGAGAGATGGAGAGAACACACAGAACACAAACCAGAGAGAGAGAGATAGAGCGAGAGTCACACACTGTTCAGTAACCAGTGAGAGATAGAGGGAGATTCACACCCAGTACACTATCCAGTGAAAGTGGGAGAGTCACACCCAGTACACTAACCAGTGAGAAAGGGAGAATCGCACCCAGTTCACTAACCAGTGAGAGAGGGAGAGTCACACCCAGTACACTAACCAAAGATAGATTCACACCCAGTACACTCACCAGATAGACAGAGTCACACCCTGTACACTCACCAGAGAGAAAGAGTCACACCCAGTGATCTCACCAGAGAGACAGTGTCACACCCAGTACACTCACCAGAGAGACAGTGTCACACCCAGTACACTCACCAGAGAGACAGAGTCACACCCAGTACAATAACCAGTGAGAGAGAGAGGGAGAGTCGCACCCACTGCACGAACCAAAGAGAGAGAGAAAGTGAAAGTCACGCCCTGTACATTAACCAGCGAGAAAGGGATCATGAGTCACACCCAGAATACTAACCAGAGTGAGAGAGGGTGTCACAGCCAGTGCACTAACCAGAGAGACAGAGTCACACCCAGTACCCTCACCAGAGAGACAGTCACACAAAGTACCCTCACCAGAGAGACAGAGTAACACACAGTACACTAACCAGAGAGACAATGTCACACCCAGTACAATAACCAGTGAGACAGAGTCACACCCAGTTTATTCACCAGAGAGACAGAGTCACAAACAGTACACTCACCAGAGAGACAGAGTCACAACCAGTACACTCACCAGAGAGACAGAGTCACAACCAGTACACTCACCAGAGAGACAGAGTCACAACCAGTACACTCACCAGAGAGACAGAGTCACAACCAGTACATTCACCAGAGAGACAGAGTCACAACCAGTACACTCACCAGAGAGACAGAGTCACAACCAGTACACTCACCAGAGAGACAGAGTCACAAACAGTACACTCACCAGAGAGACAGAGTCACAACCAGTACACTCACCAGAGAGACAGAGTCACACCCAGTACACTCACCAGAGAGAGAGTCACACCCAGTACATTCACCAGAGAGACACAGTCACACCCAGTACACTCACCACAGGGACACAGTCACACCCAGTACACTCACCAGAGAGACACAGTCACACCCAGTACACTCGCCAGAGAGACACAGTCACCCCCAGTACACTCACCAGAGAGACAGAGTCACACCCAGTACACTCACCAGAGAGACAGAGTCACACCCAGTACACTAACCAGAGAGACAGAGTCACACTCCGTACACTAACCAGAGAGAGAGTCATACCCAGTACACGAACCAGAAAGGGAGAGTCAAACCCAGTACACTAACCAGAGAGAGAGAGAGAGAGAGAGGGAGATTCACGCACAGTAAACTAACGAGAGAGAGAGGGAGTGTCCCACCCAGTACCCTAACCAAAGAGAGGGAGAGTCACTCCCAGTTCACTAAGCAGAGAGACAGAGTCACACCCAGTACACTCGCCAGAGAGACAGTGTCACACCCAGTAAACAAACCAGAGAGGCAGAGTCACACCCAGTATGCTAACCAGAGAGACAGAGTAACATCCAGTACACTCACCAGAGAGAGGGTCACACCCAGTACACTCACCAGAGAGACAGAGTCACACCCAGTACACTAACCAGAGAAACAGAGTCACACCCAGTACACTAACCAGAGAGGGAGATGGAGTGTCACACCCAGAACACTAACCAGAGAGAGGGAGGCAGATTCACACCCAGTACACTATCCAGAGAGGGAGAGAGATTGTCACACCCAGTACACTAACCAGAGAGGGGGAGGGGGTGACTCACCCAATACACAAACCAGAGAGACAGTCATAACAAGTACACTAACCAGAGAGAGGGGGGCAGTGTCTCACCCAGTACACTAATTAGAGAGAGAGACAGAGAGGGAGAGTCAGACCCGTTGCACTAACCAGAGAGAGGGAGGCAGAGTCACACCCAGTACAGTAACCAGAGGGAGGCAGAGTCACAACCAGTACACTAACCAGAGAGACAGAGTCACACCCAGTACGCTCACCAGAGAGACACAGTCACACCCAGTACACTCACCAAAGAGACACAGTCACACCCAGTACACTCACCAGAGAGACACAGTCACACCCAGTACACTCACCAGAGAGACACAGTCACACCCAGTACACTCACCAGAGAGACACAGTCACACCCAGTACACTCACCAGAGAGACACAGTCACACCCAGTACACTCACCAGAGAGACACAGTCACACCCAGTACACTCACCAGAGAGACACAGTCACACCCAGTACACTCACCAGAGAGACACAGTCACAGCCAGTACACTCACCAGAGAGACACAGTCACACCCAGAGCACTCACCAGAGAGAAAGCGTCACACCCAGTACACTAACCAGAGAGACACAGTCCCACCCAGTACACTCACCAGAGAGACACAGTCACACCCAGTACACTCACCAGAGAGACAAAGTCACACCCAGTACACTCACCAGAGAGACACAGTCACACCCAGTACACTCACCAGAGAGACACAGTCACACCCAGTACACTCACCAGAGAGACACAGTCACACCCAGTACACTCACCAGAGAGACAGTCACACCCAGTACACTAACCAGAGAGACAGAGTCACACCCACTACACTAACCAGAGAGACAGAGTCACACCCACTACACTAACCAGAGAGACAGAGTCACACCCACTACACTAACCAGAGAGACAGAGTCACACCCACTACACTCAACAGAGAGACAGAGTCACACCCAGTACCCTCACCAGAGAGACAGAGTCACACCCAGTACACTCACCAGAGAGACAGAGTCACACCCAGTACACTCACCTGAGAGACAGAGTCACACCCAGTACACTCACCTGAGAGACAGAGTCACACACAGTACACTAACCAGAGAGAGAGTCACACCCAGTACACGAACCAGAGAGACAGAGTCGCACCCAGTACACTAACCAGAGAGACAGAGTCACACCCAGTACACTCACCAGAGAGACACAGTCACACCCAGTACACTCATCAGAGAGACACAGTAACACCCAGTACAATCACCAAAGAGAAAGCGTCACACCCAGTACACTCACCAGAGAGAAACATTCACTCCCAGTACCCTAACCAGAGAGAAAGAGTCACACCCAGTACACTAACCAGAGAGAAGATTCACACCCAGTACACTGACCAGAGAGACAGAGTCAAACCCAGTACACTAACCAGAGACAGAGTCACACCCGGTACACTAACCAGAGAGACAGAGTCACACGCAGTACAATAACCAGAGAGACAGATTCACACCCAGTACACTATCCAGAGAGGGAGAGATAGTGTCACACCCAATATACTAACCAGAGAGATTGAAGGAGAGAGGGAGATTTACACCCATTACACTAACCAGAGAGACACAGTCACACCCAATACAATCATCAGAGAGACACAGTCACACCCAGTACACTCACCAGAGAGAGAGAGAGAGGGAGTGTCACACCCAGTACCCTAACCAAAGGGAGGGAGAGTCACACCCAGTTCACTAAGCAGAGAGACAGAGTCACACCCAGTACACTAACCAGAGAGACAGGGTCACACCCAGTACACTCACCAGAGAGACAGAGTCACACCCAGTACACTCACCAGAGAGACAGAGCCACACCCAGTACACTCACCAGAGAGACACAGTCACACCCAGTACACTCACCAGAGAGACAGAGTCACACCCAGTACACTCACCAGAGAGACAGAGTCACACCCAGTACACTCACCAGAGAGACAGAGTCACACCCAATACACTCACCAGAGAGACAGAGTCACACCCAGTACACTCACCAGAGAGACAGAGTCACACCCAGTACACTCACCAGAGAGACAGAGTCACACCCAGTACACTCACCAGAGAGACAGAGTCACACCCAGTACACTCACCAGAGAGACAGAGTCACACCCAGTACACTCACCAGAGAGACAGTGTCACACCCAGTACACTCACTAGAGAGACAGAGTCACACTCAGTACACTAACCAGCGAGACAGAGTCACACCCAGTACACTAACCAGAGAGAGAGAGAGGGAGAGTAGCACCCACTGCACGAACCAAAGAGAGAGAGAAAGTGAAAGTCACACCCTGTACATTAACCAGCGAGAAAGGGATCATGAGTCACACTCAGTATACTAACCAGAGTGAGAGAGGGTGTCACAGCCAGTACACTATCCAGAGAGATGGAGGCAGAGTCACACCAGTACACTAACCAGAGAAGGAGGGCCACACCCAGTGCACTAACCAGAGAGACGGAGGCAGTGTCACACCCTGTGCTCTAATTAGGGAGATGGAGAGAACACACAGAACACAAACCAGAGATAGAGAGATAGAGCGAGAGTCACACACTGTTCAGTAACCAGTGAGAGATAGAGGGAGATTCACACCCAGTACACTAACCAGTGAAAGTGGGAGAGTCACACCCAGTACACTAACCAGTGAGAAAGGGAGAATCGCACCCAGTTCACTAACCAGTGAGAGAGGGAGAGTCACACCCAGTACACTAACCAAAGATAGATTCACACCCAGTACACTCACCAGATAGACAGTCACACCCAATACACTCACCAGAGAGACAGAGTCACACACAGTACCCTCACCAGAGAGACGGAGTCACACCCAGTACCCTCACCAGAGAGACAGAGTCACACCCAGTACACTAACCAGAGAGACAGAGTCACACCCAGTACACTAACCAGAGAGACAGAGTCACACCCAGTACACTAACCAGAGAGACAGAGTCACACACAGTACACTAACCAGAGAGACAGAGTCACACACAGTACACTAACCAGAGAGACAGAGTCACACCCAGTACACTAACCAGAGAGACAGTCACACCCAGTACACTAACCAGAGAGACAGAGTCACACCCAGTACACTAACCAGAGAGACAGAGTCACACCCAGTACACTAACCAGAGAGACAGAGTCACACCCAGTACACTAACCAGAGAGACAGAGTCACACCTAGTACACTCACCAGAGGGACAGAGTCACACCCAGTTCTCTCACCAGAGGGACAGTGTCACACCCAGTTCTCTCACCAGAGGGACAGTGTCACACCCACTTCACTCACAAGAGAGGGGGAGGGAGAGACTCACCCAATACACTAACCAGAGAGACAGAGTCATAACAAGTACACTAACCAGAGAGACAGAGTCACACCCAGTAAACTCACCAGATAGACAGAGTCACACCCAGTACACTCACCAGAGAGAGAGAGAGAGTCACACCCGGTACACTAACTAGAGAGAGAGGCAGAGTTATACCCAGTACACTAACCAGAGGGAGAGTCACACCCAGGACACTAACCAGAGAGACAGTGTCACACCCAGTACACTAACCAGAGAGACAGAGTCACACCCAGTACACTAACCAGAGAGACAGTGTCACACCCAGTACACTAACCAGAGAGACAGAGTCACACCCAGTACACTCACCAGAGAGAGATAGAGTCACACCCGGTACACTAACTAGAGAGAGAGGCAGAGTCACACCCAGTACACTAACCAGAGAGACAGAGTCAAACCCAGTACACTCACCAGAGAGACAGAGTCACACCCAGTACACTCACCAGAGAGACAGAGTCACACCCAGTACACTCACCAGAGAGACAGAGTCACACCCAGTACACTAACCAGAGAGAGAGTCACACCCAGTACACACACCAGAGAGACAGAGTCACACCCAGTACCCTCACCAGAGAGACAGAGTCACACCCAGTACACTAACCAGAGAGACAGATTCACACCCAGTACACTAACCAGAGAGACACATTCACACCCAGTACACTCACCAGCGAGAAAGCGTCACACCTAGTACACTAACCAGAGAGACAGTCACACCTAGTACACTAACCAGAGAGACAAAGTCAAACCCAGTACACTAACCAGAGACAGAGTCACCCCGGTACACTAACCAGAGAGACACAGTCACACGCAGTACACTAACCAGAGACAGATTCACACCCAGTACATTAACCAGAGAGACAGAGTCACACCCAGTACACTAACCAGAGACAGAGGGAGAGTCACACCCAGTACTCTATCCAGAGAGGGAGAGATAGTGTCACACCCAGTATACTAACCAGAGAGATAGGAGAGAGGGAGATTTACACCCATTACACTAACCAGAGAGACACAGTCACACCCAATACAATCATCAGAGAGACACAGTCACACCCAGTACACTCAGCAGAGAGAAAGAGAGGGAGTGTCACACCCAGTACCCTAACCAAAGGGAGGGAGAGTCACACCCAGTTCACTAAGCAGAGAGACAGAGTCACACCCAGTACACTAACCAGAGAGGCAGATTCACACCCAGTACGCTAACCAGAGAGACAGAGTCACACCCAATACACTAACCAGAGAGACAGAGTCACACCCAGAACACTAACCAGAGAGAGGGAGGCAGAGTCACACCCAGTACACTAACCAGAGGGAGGCAGAATCTCACCCAATACACTAACCAGAAAGAGTGAGAGAGGGTGAGTCACACCCAGTAAACTCACCAGAGAGACAGAGTCACACCCAGTACACTCACCAGAGAGAGAGAGAGAGTCACACCCGGTACACTAACTAGAGAGAGAGGCAGAGCCACACCCAGTACACTAACCAGAGGGAGAGTCACACCCAGTACACTAACCAGAGAGACAGTGTCACACCCAGTACACTAACCAGAGAGACAGAGTCACACCCAGTACACTAACCAGAGAGACAGAGTCACACCCAGTACACTAACCAGAGAGACAGAGTCACACCCAGTACACTCACCAGAGAGAGATAGAGTCACACCCGGTACACTAACGAGAGAGAGAGGCAGAGTCACACCCAGTACACTAACCAGAGAGGCAGAGTCAAACCCAGTACACTCACCAGAGAGACAGAGTCACACCCAGTACACACCAGAGAGACAGAGTCACACCCAGTACACTAACCAGAGAGAGAGTCACACCGAGTACACACACCAGAGAGACAGAGTCACACCCAGTACCCTCACCAGAGAGACAGAGTCACACCCAGTACACTAACCAGAGAGACAGATTCACACCCAGTACACTAACCAGAGAGACACAGTCACACCCAGTACACTCACCAGCGAGAAAGCGTCACACCTAGTACACTAACCAGAGAGACAGTCACACCCAGTACACTAACCAGAGAGACAAAGTCAAACCCAGTACACTAACCAGAGACAGAGTCACCCCGGTACACTAACCAGAGAGACACAGTCACACGCAGTACACTAACCAGAGACAGATTCACACCCAGTACATTAACCAGAGAGACAGAGTCACACACAGTACACTAACCAGAGACAAAGGGAGAGTCACACCCAGTACTTTATCCAGAGAGGGAGAGATAGTGTCACACCCAGTATACTAACCAGAGAGATAGAAGGAGAGAGGGAGATTTACACCCATTACACTAACCAGAGAGACACAGTCACACCCAATACAATCATCAGAGAGACACAGTCACACCCAGTACACTCACCAGAGAGAGAGAGAGGGAGTGTCACACCCAGTACCCTAACCAAAGGGAGGGAGAGTCACACCAGTTCACTAAGCAGAGAGACAGAGTCACACCCAATACACTAACCAGAGAGACAGAGTCACACCCAGAACACTAACCAGAGAGAGGGAGGCAGAGTCGCACCCAGTACACTAACCAGAGGGAGGCAGAATCTCACCCAATACACTAACCAGAAAGAGTGAGAGAGGGTGAGTCACACAAAGTACACTAACCAGAGAGGCACAGTCACACCCAGTACACGCAGAGAGACAGAGTCACACCCAGTACACTCACCAGAGAGACACAGTCACACCAAGTACCCTCACCAGAGAGAAAGCGTCACACCCAGTACACTCACCAGAGAGAAAGCGTCACACCCAGTACACTCACCAGAGAGAAAGAGTCACTCCCAGTACACTCACCAGAGAGAAAGATTCACACCCAGTACACTCACCAGAGAGAAAGGGTCACACGCAGTACAGTAACCAGAGAGACAGAACACACCCAGTACACTATCCAGAGAGGGAGAGACAGTGTCACACCCAGTACACTAACCAGAGAGATAGAGGGAGAGAGGGAGATTTACACCCATTACACTAACCAGAGAGACACAGTCACACCCAATACACTCACCAGAGAGACAGAGTCACACCCAGTACACTCACCAGAGAGACAGAGTCACACCAATACACTCACCAGAGAGACAGAGTCACAGCCAGTACACTCACCAGAGAGACAGAGTCATACAAATACACTCACCAGAGAGACAGAGTCACACCCTGTACACTCACCAGAGAGAAAGTGTCACACCCAGTACACTCACCAGAGAGAAAGAGTCACACCCAGTACACTCACCAGAGAGACAGAGTCACACCCAGTACACTCACCAGAGAGACAGAGTCACACACAGTACACTCAGAGAGACAGAGTCACACCCAGTACAATAACCAGTGAGAGAGAAAGGGAGAGTCGCACCCACTGCACGAACCAAAGAGAGAGAGAGTGTGAAAGTCACGCCCTGTACATTAACCAGCAAGAAAGGGATCATGAGTCACACCCAGTATACTAACCAGAGTGAGAGAGGGTGTCACAGCCAGTACACTAACCAGAGAGACAGAGTCACACCCAGTACCCTCACAACAGAGACAGTCACAAAACGTACCCTCACCAGAGAGACAGAGTCACACACAGTACACTAACCAGAGAGACAATGTCACACCCAGTACAATAACCAGTGAGACAGAGTCACACCCAGTTTATTCACCAGAGCGACTGAGGCACAACCAGTACACTCACCAGAGAGACAGTTTCACAACCAGTACACTCACCAGAGAGACAGAGTCACACCCAGTACCCTCACCAGAGAGACAGAGTCACACCCAGTACCCTCACCAGAGAGACAGAGTCACACCCAGTACCCTCACCAGAGAGACAGAGTCACACCCAGTACACTCACCTGAGAGACAGAGTCACACACAATACACTCACCTGAGAGACAGAGTCACACACAGTACACTAACCAGAGAGAGAGTCACACCCAGTACACGAACCAGAGAGACAGAGTCGCACCCAGTAAACTAAGAGAGACAGAGTCACACCCAGTACACTCACCAGAGAGACACAGTCACACCCAGTACACTCATCAGAGAGACACAGTAACACCCAGTACAATCACCAAAGAGAAAGCGTCACACCCAGTACACTCACCAGAGAGAAACATTCACTCCCAGTACCCTAACCAGAGAGAAAGAGTCACACCCAGTACACTAACCAGAGAGACAGAGTCAAACCCAGTACACTAACCAGAGACAGAGTCACACCCGGTACACTAACCAGAGAGACAGAGTCACACGCAGTACACTAACCAGAGAGACAGATTCACACCCAGTACACTATCCAGAGAGGGAGAGATAGTGTCACACCCAGTATACTAACCAGAGAGATAGAAGGAGAGAGGGAGATTTACACCCATTACACTAACCAGAGAGACACAGTCACACCCAATACAATCATCAGAGAGACACAGTCACACCCAGTACACTCACCAGAGAGAGAGAGAGAGGGAGTGTCACACCCAGTACCCTAACCAAAGGGAGGGAGAGTCACACCCAGTTCACTAAGCAGAGAGACAGAGTCACACCCAGTTCACTAAGCAGAGAGACAGAGTCACACCCAGTACACTCACCAGAGAGACAGAGTCACACCCAGTACACTCACCAGAGAGACAGAGTCACACCCAGTACACTCACCAGAGAGACAGAGTCACACCCAGTACACTCACCAGAGAGACAGAGTCACATCCAGTACACTCACCAGAGAGACAGAGTCACACCCAGTACACTCACTAGAGAGACAGAGTCACACCCAGTACACTAACCAGTGAGAGAGAGAGGGAGAGTAGCACCCACTGCACGAACCAAAGAGAGAGAGAAAGCGAAAGTCACACCCTGTACATTAACCAGCGAGAAAGGGATCATGAGTCACACTCACTATACTAACCAGAGTGAGAGAGGGTGTCACAGCCAGTACACTATCCAGAGAGATGGAGGCAGAGTCACACCAGTACACTAACCAGAGAAGGAGGGCCACACCCAGTGCACTAACCAGAGAGACGGAGGCAGTGTCACACCCTGTGCTCTAACTAGAGAGATGGAGAGAACACACAGAACACAAACCAGATAGAGAGAGATAGAGCGAGAGTCACACACTGTTCAGTAACCAGCGAGAGATAGAGGGAGATTCACACCTAGTACACTAACCAGTGAAAGTGGGAGAGTCACACCCAGAACAATAACCAGTGAGAAAGGGAGAATCGCACCCAGTTCACTAACCAGTGAGAGAGGGAGAGTCACACCCAGTACACTAACCAAAGATAGATTCACACCCAGTACACTCACCAGATAGACAGTCACACCCAATACACTCACCAGAGAGACAGAGTCACACACAGTACCCTCACCAGAGAGACAGAGTCACACCCAGTACACTAACCAGAGAGACAGAGTCACACCCAGTACACTAACCAGAGAGACAGAGTCACACCCAGTACACTAACCAGAGAGACAGAGTCACACCCAGTACACTAACCAGAGAGACAGAGTCACACCCAGTACACTAACCAGAGAGACAGTCACACCCAGTACACTAACCAGAGAGACAGAGTCACACCTAGTACACTAACCAGAGGGACAGAATCACACCCAGTACACTAACCAGAGAGACAGAGTCACACCTAGTACACTCACCAGAGGGACAGAGTCACACCCAGTTCTCTCACCAGAGGGACAGTGTCACACCCAGTTCTCTCACCAGAGGGACAGTGTCACACCCACTTCACTCACAAGAGAGGAGGAGGGAGAGACTCACCCAATACACTAACCAGAGAGACAGAGTCATAACAAGTACACTAACCAGAGAGACAGAGTCACACCCAGTAAACTCACCAGATAGACAGAGTCACACCCAGTACACTCACCAGAGAGAGAGAGAGAGTCACACCCGGTACACTAACTAGAGAGAGAGGCAGAGTCACACCCAGTACACTAACCAGAGGGAGAGTCACACCAAGTACACTAACCAGAGAGACAGTGTCACACCCAGTACACTAACCAGAGAGACAGAGTCACACCCAGTACACTAACCAGAGAGACAGAGTCACACCCAGTACACTAACCAGAGAGACAGAGTCACACCCAGTACACTCACCAGAGAGAGAGAAAGTCACACCCGGTACACTAACTAGAGAGAGAGGCAGAGTCACACCCAGTACACTAACCAGAGAGACAGAGTCAAACCCAGTACACTCACCAGAGAGACAGAGTCTCACCCAGTACACTCACCTGAGAGACAGAGTCACACCCAGTACACTCCCCAGAGAGACAGAGTCACACCCAGTACACTCACCAGAGAGACAGAGTCACACCCAGTACACTAACCAGAGAGAGAGTCGCACCCAGTACACACACCAGAGAGACAGATTCACACCCAGTACCCTCACCAGAGAGACAGAGTCACACCCAGTACACTAACCAGAGAGACAGATTCACACCCAGTACACTAACCAGAGAGACACAGTCACACCCAGTACACTCACCAGCGAGAAAGCGTCACACCTAGTACACTAACCAGAGAGACAGTCACACCTAGTACACTAACCAGAGAGACAAAGTCAAACCCAGTACACTAACCAGAGACAGAGTCACCCCGGTACACTAACCAGAGAGACACAGTCACACGCAGTACACTAACCAGAGACAGATTCACACCCAGTACATTAACCAGAGAGACAGAGTCACACCCAGTACACTAACCAGAGACAGAGGGAGAGTCACACCCAGTACTCTATCCAGAGAGGGAGAGATAGTATCACACCCAGTATACTAACCAGAGAGATAGGAGAGAGGGAGATTTACACCCATTACACTAACCAGAGAGACACAGTCACACCCAATACAATCATCAGAGAGACACAGTCACACCCAGTACACTCAGCAGAGAGAGAGAGAGGGAGTGTCACACCCAATACCCTAACCAAAGGGAGGGAGAGTCACACCCAGTTCACTAAGCAGAGAGACAGAGTCACACCCAGTACACTAACCAGAGAGGCAGATTCACACCCAGTACGCTAACCAGAGAGACAGAGTCACACCCAATACACTAACCAGAGAGACAGAGTCACACCCAGAACACTAACCAGAGAGAGGGAGGCAGAGTCACACCCAGTACACTAACCAGAGGGAGGCAGAATCTCACCCAATACACTAACCAGAAAGAGTGAGAGAGGGTGAGTCACACCCAGTACACTAACCAGAGAGACAGAGTCACACCCAGTACACTCACCAGAGAGAGAGAGAGAGTCACACCCGGTACACTAACTAGAGAGAGAGGCAGAGTCACACCCAGTACACTAACCAGAGGGAGAGTCACACCCAGTACACTAACCAGAGAGACAGTGTCACACCCAGTACACTAACCAGAGAGACAGAGTCACACCCAGTACACTAACCAGAGAGACAGAGTCACACCCAGTACACTAACCAGAGAGACAGAGTCACACCCAGTACACTCACCAGAGAGGCAGAGTCACACCCAGTACACACCAGAGAGACAGAGTCACACCCAGTACACACCAGAGAGACAGAGTCACACCCAGTACACTAACCAGAGAGAGAGTCACACCCAGTACACTAACCAGAGAGAGAGTCACACCCAGTACACTAACCAGAGAGAGAGTCACACCCAGTACACACACCAGAGAGACAGAGTCACACCCAGTACCCTCACCAGAGAGACAGAGTCACACCCAGTACACTAACCAGAGAGACAGATTCACACCCAGTACACTAACCAGAGAGACACAGTCACACCCAGTACACTCACCAGCGAGAAAGCGTCACACCTAGTACACTAACCAGAGAGACAGTCACACCCAGTACACTAACCAGAGAGACAAAGTCAAACCCAGTACACTAACCAGAGACAGAGTCACCCCGGTACCCTAACCAGAGAGACACAGTCACACGCAGTACACTAACCAGAGACAGATTCACACCCAGTACATTAACCAGAGAGACAGAGTCACACCCAGTACACTAACCAGAGACAAAGGGAGAGTCACACCCAGTACTTTATCCAGAGAGGGAGAGATAGTGTCACACCCAGTATACTAACCAGAGAGATAGAAGGAGAGAGGGAGATTTACAACCATTACACTAACCAGAGAGACACAGTCACACCCAATACAATCATCAGAGAGACACAGTCACACCCAGTACACTCAGCAGAGAGAGAGAGGGAGTGTCACACCCAGTACCCTAACCAGAGAGACAATGTCACACGCAGTACAATAACCAGTGAGACAGAGTCACACCCAGTTTATTCACCAGAGCGACTGAGGCACAACCAGTACACTCACCAGAGAGACAGTTTCACAACCAGTACACTCACCAGAGAGACAGAGTCACACACAGTACCCTCACCAGAGTGACAGAGTCACACCCAGTACACTAACCAGAGAGAAAGAGTCACACCCAGTACACTAACCAGAGAGACAGAGTCACACCCAGTACACTAACCAGAGAGACAGAGTCACACCCAGTACACTAACCAGAGAGACAGAGTCACACCCAGTACACTAACCAGAGAGACAGAGTCACACCCAGTACACTAACCAGAGAGACAGAGTCACACCTAGTACACTCACCAGAGGGACAGAGTCACACCCAGTTTTCTCACCAGAGGGACAGTGTCACACCCAGTTCTCTCACCAGAGGGACAGTGTCACACCCAGTTCTCTCACCAGAGGGACAGTGTCACACCCAGTTCTCTCACCAGAGGGACAGTGTCACACCCTGTTCTCTCACCAGAGGGACAGTGTCACACCCTGTTCTCTCACCAGAGGGACAGTGTCACACCCACTTCAGTCACAAGAGAGGGGAAGGAGAGACTCACCCAATACACTAACCAGAGAGACAGAGTCATAACAAGTACACTAACCAGAGAGACAGAGTCACACCCAGTAAACTCACCAGATAGACAGAGTCACACCCAGTACACTAACTAGAGAGAGAGGCAGAGTCACACCAAGTACACTAACCAGAGTGAGAGTCACACCCAGTACACTAACCAGAGAGACAGTGTCACACCCAGTACACTAACCAGAGAGAAAGAGTCACACCCAGTACACTCACCAGAGAGACAGAGTCACACCCAGTACACTAACCAGAGAGACAGAGTCACACCCAGTACACTAACCAGTGAGAGAGAGAGGGAGAGTCGCACCCACTGCACGAAACAAAGAGAGAGAGAGAGCGAAAGTCACATCCTGTACATTAACCAGCGAGAAAGGGATCATGAGTCACACTCAGTATACTAACCAGAGTGAGAGAGGGTGTCACAGCCAGTACACTAGCCAGAGAGATGGAGGCAGAGTCACACGAGTACACTAACCAGAGAAGGAGGGCCACACTCAGTGCACTAACCAGAGAGACGGAGGCAGTGTCACACCCTGTGCTCTAACTAGAGAGATGGAGAGAACACACAGAACACAAACCAGACAGAGAGAGATAGAGCGAGAGTCACACACTGTTCAGTAACCAGTGAGAGATAGAGGGAGATTCACACCCAGTACACTAACCAGTGAAAGTGGGAGAGTCACAACCAGTACACTAACCAGTGAGAGAGGGAGAATCGCACCCAGTTCACTAACCAGTGAGAGAGGGAGAGTCACACCCAGTACACTAACCAAAGACAGATTCACACCCAGTACACTCACCAGATAGACAGTCACACCCAGTACACTCACCAGAGAGACAGAGTCACACCCAGTACACTCACCAGAGAGACAGAGTCACACCCAGTACACTAACCAGAGAGACAGAGTCACACCCAGTACAATAACCAGAGAGACAGAGTCACACCCAGTACACTAACCAGAGAGACAGAGTCACACCCAGCACACTAACCAGAGAGACAGAGTAACACCCAGTACACTAACCAGAGAGACAGAGTCACACCCAGTACACTAACCAGAGAGACAGAGTCACACCTAGTACACTCACCAGAGGGACAGAGTCACACCCAGTTCTCTCACCAGAGGGACAGTGTCACACCCACTTCACTCACAAGAGAGGGGGAGGGAGAGACTCACCCAATACACTAAACAGAGAGACAGAGTCATAACAAGTACACTAACCAGAGAGACAGAGTCACACCCAGTAAACTCACCAGATAGACAGAGTCACACCCAGTACACTCACCAGACAGAGAGAGAGAGTCACACCCGGTACACTAACTAGAGAGAGAGGCAGAGTCACACCCAGTACACTAACCAGAGAGACAGTGTCACACCCAGTACACTAACCAGAGAGACAGAGTCACACCCAGTACACTAACCAGAGAGACAGAGTCACACCCAGTACACTAACCAGAGAGACAGAGTCACACCCAGTACACTAACCAGAGAGACAGAGTCACACCCAGTACACTAACAAGAGAGAGATAGAGTCACACCCGGTACATTCAACAGAGAGACAGAGTCACACCCAGTACACTCACCAGAGAGACAGAGTCACACTCAGTACACTATCCAGAGAGGGAGAGATAGTGTCACACCCAGTATACTAACCAGAGAGATAGAAGGAGAGAGGGAGATTTACACCCATTACACTAACCAGAGAGACACAGTCACACCCAATACAATCATCAGAGAGACACAGTCACACCCAGTACACTCACCAGAGAGAGAGAGAGGGAGTGTCACACCCAGTACCCTAACCAAAGGGAGGGAGTGTCACACCCAGTTCACTAAGCAGAGAGACAGAGTCACACCCAGTACACTAACCAGAGAGGCAGATTCACACCCAGTACGCTAACCAGAGAGACAGAGTCACACCCAATACACTAACCAGAGAGACAGATTCACACCCAGAACACTAACCAGAGAGAGGGAGGCAGAGTCACACCCAGTACACTAACCAGAGGGAGGCAGAATCTCACCCAATACACTAACCAGAAAGAGTGAGAGAGGGAGAGTCACACCCAGTACACTAACCAGAGAGACAGAGTCACACCCAGTACACTAACCAGAGAGACAGAGTCACACAAAGTACACTAACCAGAGAGGCACAGTCACACCCAGTACACGCACCAGAGAGACAGAGTCACACCCAGTACACTCACCAGAGAGACAGAGTCACACTCAGTACACTCACCAGAGAGACACAGTCACACCAAGTACCCTCACCAGAGAGAAAGCGTCACACCCAGTACACTCACCAGAGAGAAAGCGTCACACCCAATACACTCACCAGAGAGAAAGAGTCACTCCCAGTACACTCACCAGAAAGAAAGAGTCACACCCAGTACACTAACCAGAGAGACAGAGTCAAACCCAGTACACTAACCAGAGACAGAGTCACAC